>NC_083614.1:14632609-14752609 GCF_963584025.1 Labrus mixtus
TTCTGAAGCTTTTGAAAAATGATCCTGTTTAAAAAAAAAAGTCATAGATATTGGTTACTCAGCCTTTTTTGTGAACTAGGAGGACTGCTATGCTGTAACAAAGAGTAAGGTATTTTACCTGATTTTTGTAAGTTTGAATTGGCGCTATACATAAAGATTGATTGATATGTAACATTTCTAACCAAAATCAACTTTGAATTGAATGTATAGACTGGTTATGTTGTGTGCACACTGTCTTATTTCAAATAACCTGAAACGACAATTGTAAATGACAGACTTTTGCTCTCAGAGAGACACTTGACAGTTTCTAGACATCAATCCTGGATAAACCTGATGCAGATGAAGAAGAAGAAGAGGTGCCAGTTTCTCCATTAGCAGCAGCCTCAAAAGGCCAAATGGGACATGCAGCCACACGTGTGGTTTGAACACAGAGAGAGACTTCCTTCTCCTCCGGTCAAACACACTCTCCCGGTCAATGTCGGCCAAGATTTACGTACTGTGGGTGAGGCAGGTGGTGGAGAGGCAGCTTTACAGAAAATTCCAGTTGCGCTGAACATCCCAGTGTGAGATGATGTCACTATGCTAGTGGATGGATGTTTTCGTTCACAAGTCCATACAGTCCAGAACTCTTCTCCCAACATGCATATTGCATTTTCCTGAATATGAGAGTATGCTTTTTGAGAGAAAAATGCATATACTCTGTCCTAACAGGTTTACGTCAGCCTCTCTCCGACAAAAATGGGTGTCAGAAGGTTTTGTTTTTATCCGGTAACTGCTGAGTTATAAAATGTGATCTTTAAGAAATGCTAAATATCTTAATATCACGCTGAAATTAGATGCATGTGACAAGAAAGTACATTAAGGTACAAAGTGTGTGTGCTTTTATTTATGTTTTAAATAGGAAACAGAGATAGAGTTTAATAAAAACAGCAGTGAGGAACCAACGCCTTGCTTTTGTGTTGCTAACTTCAATTTGTATTCATGTATGTAGAATGAGATCTCCTTATAAAAAGAAGGGAAAAAAATCTAAAGAAAACAGCACAGCAGGAGTAAGTACCTGTTGCATTTCAAAGCCCAAACGGAGACACTGCAGGTTGTATGTCACAGCTGACTTCTTATATTCCTGTATGCTATGATTTATGTTGTTCCTTATGCCTCATTATTTTAATTTTGCCATCTGAAGGCCACCCATTTGCTTATTTTGTTTATGGTGCTTGAAGTGGAAAAATTAAAATTGGCAAGGAAAAAAATCTTTAATTTCCAACTGGACTAGGCCTACTCTTACAATTGATGTGTTTACTCAGTCTGTGTGTGTGTGCGTGTGTGTGTGTGTGTGTGTGTGTGTGTGTGTGTGTTTGTGTGTGCGTGCTGCAGCAGCACAAATAGCGGGATTGAAATTAACGGCGGAATTTACTGAGCATTTATGTAGCGTGACTGACAGCGTGTGTAGGCGACCGCGCGGGAGTGTGTATGTCTGTGTGCGTGTGCTCGAGTGTGTATGTGTGCAGAATAATTGGGACTTCAATGCCCACAATCCCTACAGACTCCTCAGCTCCCCTCCAACCCCGCCGCCGCCGCCGCCGCCCACACCCATTCAGCAGCAGGGTCTTCCCACGATTGGCCTGCTAGCCCAATGACATCAGAACCCAACGTGGGGTACCCTTACACTGATTGGTTAGAGCGAGGCTTCCCCTCTACCAATCAGAGTGCAGAGACAGCTCTCAACAAGGAAGAGCTTTTAAGGTGGAACCCAAGAGTTGCAGGTATCAATTTCGACAGTACATGTTCGTATTGAATTTGGTCCCTTTGCCGTAAGAGCTTGTCGTTGATCTAAGAACGAGTAAAAGCCACCTGCAGTTTCCAGACGTACAATTCACCTGTTTTGAAAGTGAGCGACCGTGGTGTTAAGGACCAATTAGTGTCTTTGCATTTATTCAGTAAGCTACGTAGTCTACATATGAGAAGATATGAAGCTGACCTGTTGTTATCTGCCAATTAAGCCAAATAGTAAAACAGTTTAAAGTTTAATAACCCACAGTGTGTTGTGAAGTGTGTATTGAAACACAAATGAATGCTGTAATTCTTCTGCTGTTGGTGGTTATGTAAGCTATTCTTCATTTAGTCCTTGTGGTCAGCAAATTTCACCCGCAGGGATTTGAGAGCTGTGTTGTCATTGTCTTGACTGTACCTTTGAAAGCAGTTTTTTTAGTCTGTCTGTGTTCAGGATGCTGACCATCACTCTGAAGGTGCTGACTCTCCTCTGTGAATCCCATCAGCTCTGTATCCCTGAAGTACTTCATGCACGGTGTTACCACATCACAAGTGAGTAGAACACATGCACTCTTTTTTTTAAGTATGAAATCAAATGACATTTAGATTGGAAAATAATTATTTTAAAAGTCACTTTACCACTCCCCCCCGCCCCCCCCCCCCCCCCATTTTTTTGTAGAAAATAATAGCAAGTTTTAAAAAAGGTACTTAAGGCAGCCTTGAAAGCATGTTACTTTTTTATAGTAACTTTTCAAAATGGTTGCTTATATACTGGCCTATCCAATCTAAACAAAAGTGTTGAATTTATTCTTAACAGTTTCGATTAGTTAAGCTGAAGAAGTGGACGAAATCTCTTAAATCACGGCACTTTAAAACTGATACCCATAATAATAAAACATCCAGTGTTGGGAATGGTTATTGTTGTTGTTGCTGTGGGTATTGATATAAAGCATTATTAATGGTCTCTAGTCAGAGAGTGAGTAATCTGACATTTATTATATTATCTCCTAAAGAGATAGTTACTTAACATTCACACTGTCATCTTGGGGAGATAAGACCTGACAAACACTCAACATACAATGTGTCATAGCTAGAGATAGTGTTAGGAAGAGTAAATACATCTGCAAGCTTTGGGTCTGTGTTGGTGCTTTGGTCCATCTGTGTATTTGTATGTCTCCCTGTTTGAATCTCCCTCAGGTTCAAAAGAATATCTGTCTGTCTGTCTGTCCGTGTGTCTGTCTGTGTGTTTGTCTGTTTGTCTGTCTGTGTGTGTGTCTGTGTGTCTGTGTGTGTGTCTGTGTGTGTGTCTGTCTGTTTGTCTGTCTGTGTGTGTGTCTGTCTGTCTGTCTGTGTGTTTGTCTGTTTGTCTGTCTGTGTGTGTGTCTGTGTGTCTGTGTGTGTGTCTGTCTGTGTGTCTGTTTGTCTGTCTGTGTGTGTGTCTGTGTGTCTGTCTGTCTGTCTGTGTGTGTCTGTCTGTCTGTGTGTGTGTCTGTGTGTGTGTGTGTGTCTGTGTGTCTGTCTGTTTGTCTGTCTGTCTGTGTGTGTGTGTCTGTGCGTCTGTCTGTCTGTCTGTGTGTCTGTGTGTCTGTCTGTGTGTCTGTCTCTCTGTCTGTCTGTGTGTCTGTCTGTGTGTCTGTCTGTCTGTGTCTGTCTGTCTGTCTGTCTGTGTGTCTGTCTGTGTCTGTCTGTCTGTCTGTCTGTGTGTCTGTCTATGTGTCTGTCTGTGTGTCTGTCTGTGTGTCTGTGTGTCTGTGTGTCTGTCTGTCTGTGTGTCTGTGTGTCTGTCTGTCTGTCTGTCTGTCTGTCTGTGTGTCTGTCTGTTTGTCTGTCTGTCTGTGTGTGTGTGTCTGTGCGTCTGTCTGTCTGTCTGTGTGTCTGTGTGTCTGTCTGTGTGTCTGTCTGTGTGTCTGTCTGTCTGTCTGTCTGTGTGTCTGTCTGTGTGTCTGTCTGTCTGTGTGTCTGTGTGTCTGTGTGTCTGTGTGTCTGTCTGTGTGTCTGTGTGTCTGTCTGTCTGTCTGTCTGTCTGTGTGTCTGTGTGTCTGTCTGTGTGTCTGTGTGTGTGTGTGTCTGTCTGTCTGTCTGTCTGTCTGTCTGTCTGTGTGTCTGTCTGTGTGTCTGTCTGTCTGTCTGTCTGTGTGTCTGTGTGTCTGTCTGTGTGTCTGTGTGTCTGTCTGTCTGTCTGTCTGTCTGTGTGTCTGTCTGTCTGTCTGTCTGTCTGTGTGTCTGTGTGTCTGTCTGTGTGTCTGTGTGTCTGTCTGTCTGTCTGTCTGTCTGTGTGTCTGTCTGTGTCTGTGTGTCTGTGTGTCTGTATGTCTGTGTGTCTGTATGTCTGTCTGTCTGTCTGTGTGTCTGTGTGTCTGTCTGTCTGTGTGTCTGTGTGTCTGTATGTCTGTGTGTCTGTATGTCTGTCTGTCTGTCTGTCTGTGTGTCTGTATGTCTGTCTGTCTGTGTGTCTGTCTGTCTGTCTGTCTAAAGCCCAGTTTTAAGAGTCAGAGGAGTAATGACCTGCTAATCCATTCTTGATAATTAGAGAATGCTGATTAGTACAATGGGCTACATGGGGAATGCTGGTGGGGGCATCATAAAATGACGTAGTGTGCATGTGTTTGGTAGAAATATTATTTATTAAAGGAGGCTTGAGCCCTGCTCCATTTTTAGTTTTATGAAAGTGTAGATGTAGGCCTTCAAAGATGTTGTCTTTGACCATCCTTAAAATTAAACCGCATTGAAGGCCATGTATTTACAACATGAGCTCACTGATACAGATAATGGAACCACGTTGGAATTTTTGTTAACCAAATAATGTAAACTTATATACTGTATACAAAACATGTATACAGGTTACTGAGTCCATTTCCATACAACATACAATCATTTATTGATTGGTTAAGTGAGGTTTCTGACACACTCATGTCTTCACATCAAGACCCCCTCTCGCCTTTTATACAGACATACCTTTACAAACGTATTATTTCTTAATTAAAAAAGTGCTCAGTGCCTACTAACCATCAGGTGAGATATCAGGAAAGATGCTTAAACTTGTCACAGTGGAGTTCATACTTTCAGACTTTGCTGCGTGTGAACAGGTAAATATAAACTAACATGAGAGTTCCCCAAAAAGGACCCATAGTGTCTGTTATTAGACTACACTGGATAATAGGATATCTCTATCTGACCTTAATTGAAGCTTTGGGGCTGCCCTCTGGCTAACCCTCTTGTTATCAAATGCTGTTTCTGTCTTACTGGAAACCCTCCACGGATGCCAAGAACGACTGTGTCCGATTTTACAGTGTCGGATTAATGGCTGTTTGATCAGTTCAAAGGCAGAGCTGCCCTGGATAAACTCATTATAAACAGCGCCAAAAGACGGCTGGGCCAGTCTGCCACGCTGTACATAGAAAGGCTTTAAATACCAAGGGTTAGTGTGTGGAGGTCCATTCTGGGCTGTCCTTTAAATATCATGTGCATCGGAGCCAACAGTCAAAAGTAGACATTTGGACATTCTTATCCTGCTGTAGCGAGGTATTTATGGGGTGTTACATTGGTAATCCTCAAGATACCCTGACTCATTTATTTTGATCATATATTTGGTTTTATGTGGATGTTGTTGTGTTGGCCCTGCACTGTGTGGTTTGCCAGATATCTCTACACAAGTATAGCCCTTACTTTAATGTAGATATTGTAAGAATTTCTATTGTAGGAACTCCAAATGATTCAATGTTTCTGAGAAAGAAAACATTGAATCCCTTCCAGCATTTAAAAAAAAAAAAAAAATCTCTCCAAAAGACCACCTCCCAATGCATGGCTTCACTTGTACACTACTCCTCCATTTTTTTTTCTTTTCTACATTTTAGCCTGGTGAGTCATAATGAACCTCTGGACATCAAACCGCTTAACTCTGTGTTTCTTTTCTGTTGCTCTCATTATGAAGTTTCTGTGCTCGGCAGGATTTAATTGACCTATGTGGTCTGACATGGTGTTGCATTCACACACACATCTGGATGCAATGCGTTAGATGATTGCTATTTGTCAGTGCGTGTCAAGTGTGTTTACACCTGGATTTATATGCGATTAAGCGAGATCGGATAGCCAGGAAGATGCATTTGAATGCAATGTGTTAACTGTGTAATAAACGTATCACTCTGAGTAACTGTTATGTCTATATCTGCAACTGTGCTGTGTGTGTGTGCATGCATGTGTGTGTCTGTGTGTTGAGTAACAAGTGTGTCCACAGAGCTGTCAGGAATTTGTGTATGAGTGTCGAAGCGTTTGTGTGTGCGAATCTCGATTCATATCACTTTGAGCTTAAGTCTTTGTGCATGACTGATTGCTTTGTCTGCCTGACCACAACTGAAAAGAGATCCATCTCTCTCTTTGCCTCTCTCTCTCTCTCTCTCTCTCTCTCTCTCTCTCTCCTCCCTCCGCCCCTCTCTGTGTTACTTGGTGTCTCTATCTACTCAGTTCCACCTTAAGAGGAGCTTTAGCAGCCTGTCGTGTTTGTGTTGAAGCCAACAGGCACAATATATTACAGTCTAGGGCTTGCTGCTGAAAAGCCCGCTGGATCCTCCACTGACCTGCTGTTCTTTCCTGCTTTCCTCTCGTGTTTTTTCCACATTTAGATTAAAAACAAAGCTCTCTCTCTCTTTCTCTCTCTCTCACTCCCATCTCCCCTCCCTCCCTTCTTCTTCTTCTTCTTCTTCTTTTTCTCCTCCTTCCTATCCTTCTTCTTTTCTGCGGCTGCAGTCAAGGCAGAGACTTCAGCGTGTCAAAGAGAGGGTGAGGAGGAAAAAACGCAGAGAGAGGAAGACTGTTTGGACGGAGCTGAGAGTGTGTTTACATTCGTATGTTTTGCTTTTGGACGGTGGTCGGGTGAAGGGGCACGAGGAGGAGGAGGAGGAGGAGGAGGAGGAGGAGGCGGAGGAAGACAAGGAGGAGAGCCTGCCCGGATGAAATTCTCTGTCATGTGTGGACCTTGACTGATCACAGGGTGAGCAGAGGGAGACAGAGAGAGAGCGAGACACCACAGGAAAGACAAGAAAGTCGATAGAGAAAGAAAGAGAGGAGGAAAAACTGAGACTGTGAAGAAGAAGGGAGAGGAGAAGAAGGGGGCAAAGTCTGGTGCTCCTTTTTTTATCATGACGTTGTTCGATAAACAAGGCAACAGATTGAAAACTCAGAAGTTGTGTGTCAATAGGAATTCTCCCTCAGAAGAAAGTGAAGGAGGAGAAAGACTGTGAGGAGTAAACACTGCTGTGTTCAACCCAGCTAAGGAGCAGAGGCAGGACTTTGAGTGTGTGTGTGAGTGGGTGTGTAACCAGTGGAGGGCAGAGGAGTGGAGGGCCAGGGGACTAACCTGGCCATCAAACGGACTGGCAGCCTCTCCTCTCCTGGGATCATGTACCCTCAGGGACGGCATCCGGTAAGTACCTCCTTATGTCTCTTTTTCCCTCTCTTTTTCTGCCCGTCGCTGCATCTCTGTTCATGTCTGTCACTCGACTATTATTCCTGTCTTGCTATTTATGTCTCCGTTTCACCTTGTCACCCTGTTCTCCCTCTATCCTCATCTTGCTCTTTGTCGATCTTTCTCTTATCTTGTTTCTTTTCTCCTTATCATTCTTTCCTTCGTCTCTTTTTTCTTCTCAAGTCTTTTTGTACTTCTGTCCATCTGCTGTTCCCCTTGCTTATTATAGGCAGTGTTTGGGCTAAGTGATTCCCTGTTATGTACATACACACTCACACACACAGACACACAGACACACACACTTAAACACATACACACACCCCCTCCTTCAGCTCTACCCAGGTGCCTTTGATATCATGTTGATGGCAGGCTCTGTAGGTGGCATTTAACTGAATCTCCATCTCTCAGCTTGTGTGTTCATCATTTTCTTTAGTTGTCTTGGTGTGTGTGTTCCAGCTGACACTCTTTGTCTACATGCAGGCAACATGTGTGTAAGTCTGTCGAAACGTGTGTGTGGTTGCATGTGTATGAATTGGTCAACGCAACTGTCAGCTGCCCATTGTCTCATTAGGGTTGCTAAGCAAACACTTGAACACACACACACACACACACACACACACACACACACACACACACACACACACACACACACACACACACACACACACACACACACACTGGCTGTTTAATTGATATTTTAATTCCACTTAGTTTTAGTTCATTTTCATTAAAGCTAAAAAAGAAGGTCAAGAGTGCACCCAGAGTACATCCTCTCTAATTCCTTCTTAAAGTCCTTTCCCTCCTTGAGTTTCAGCCTTCATCAGCAGTGAAAATGTGCTGTTAATTTACCTGCCAGGCTGAAATAAAGGTTAAATACAAAGAGTAAAAAAACCCAGAAGGATGAATGACAGCTTAGGCTCAGTCTGGCTTAGGCCATTCATTTCACAGGGTCCCCGGTCCGGTTGCTATAATCAGATTTGGTTGTCAGTCTCTTTGTATCTGCTACAAATGGGTCAGTGGCCACTTTGCCTCACAGCCAGCCAGCCAGCCAGCCAGCCAGCCAGCCAGCCAACCACTCAGTCATCCAGCCAGAGAGCAAGCCAGCTAGCTATCACACAGAATTATGAATGACATTTTCACAAGAGGAAGGCATGAGGAATCAATTATATGTACAGAGAGAATGCTAATAAGCCAGCCGCTGGATAAGAGAGGGAGAGGGAGACGACGAGAGAAACAAGAGAGAAGTGAAAAACAAAGGAGAGAAAGTGAAAGATGTAAGAGCCTAGAAAGGAAGAGAAAAAAAAAGAAAAAAGAGGGAAAGAATTATTTTAAAAGGCACGGCCGGGGGTGGGAAGAGAAATAAAAATGAATGAGAGATGCAAAGGAAGAATGGAGTGTGAACATTCCTCTGTTCTCTCCTTCAGAGGCGAATCAGAGAGCTTCCTGCTGCGAAGCTCTGTGTTTTTGATCAAGTTCAATCCCAGATTGAACCAACTCCTGCCAATCGATAGCTTCTGTCTCTCTTATTCTATCTCCCCTCTGTGTGTCTCTCTCTCTCTCCCTTTTTCCTCTCTCTCCTCCTCTGACTGTTGAACTTTATTTCGGGTGTTGCAGTGAAATATGATCAGCTGAGAGGTGTGATGGTGCAACAGCAGTTGTGTGAGCGCGTGCATGTTTTTGTTTTGTGTGCACATTTAGAAACACGTGTATGCGTGTGTTTGTTCTAACAATTTTCAGCACATATATTACTCGTTAAAAAATTTAGTACGCCCAGTTTTTGGGAGTCTGTTTTCCCACAGCCAAATAACTGCTGTTAAAAGGAAAAGGAGGATATGAGGTGTCACGTTAGATTACATACATCTCACATGGTTGACCTCCCTTTCAACTGCATCTTGACACATCTACGCCCTGAAGAAGACCCTTTGTGCTCAAAACCAGTCGGCGTCTTCTCCTGCTTGTGTTTGACATGTATTGATATATATGCTCTCATTTATTTAACACCTTTTTAACGTTATGCTTGTCTCCAAGCGAGTGTGCCTGAAGATGGCATGGTGGCTCTCCTCCCTTTAACTTCTGTTAAGTCTCTCCTTGCTAATGCATTCAAGGAGGATCCCATATTGCAAACATGAGCCACTGTGCCATTTCATGTAAACCCTCATTTGGTTTACAATTACAGCAACTCTAAAGATTGAAACGTCTATTAAGATAAAGATTCAGTCTTGCAACTGCATCCCCAGGAGATGATAACGTGACCTTGGCAGAAAAGTATTGGTGATGAATATCCTTCACAGTTGAATGACTGTCTACTCTGAAATGAAGAAAAAATGGCCAGCAGTGCCAGTTAATGTTGTGCTTTATTTGTAGTACATTTCTTCACTAAGCTTTGATTCTGTCCAAACCGTCTCATACTCAACTACATATGAGTTGAAGTCCCACTTAACTTTCTAAAGTTTCTATGTGATTAATAGTCTCTTGTCATACCTTACGATGGCAGCAGACTGGTGATAGTTCAGGCAAACAGCTGGAGAACATCAGAGAGAATACCAGAAACTATTTGACCCATAAAATATAATCTATTGACCACAATACAATATAAAGCCAGCCCTTTAGAACTTCAACTATGTATAAAAGTGGAAACATGGATAATGACACAAATTAGGCATAAAGCAACGTAATACACTGTATACTCTTTTTATTCATTTCCAGTAAACAGGCGTGTTACTGATCACTCAGTATGATTGTTGGTGTCAGTCAAACATCATGGTCTACCTCCTGTCAGCTACAGACTGTAGCTGCCTTGAACGTCATTATGTCATGTACATCCAAGGCCATCATTCCATAGTTGTGTGTTTTTATTTTATTTGATCAGAGCAGGAGACTTCTCAGGAGAGTTCTCTTTGCTCCCTGGCATCAAAAGGTTAAAAGCGAGGGCTGATTTTCAAGCGAGCGAGCTGTAATTGGTTCCACTGGATTTTTTTTGCCGAGTGTTATCAGAATTGTGTGTGTGTGTGTGTGTGTTTGTGTGGGTATGTTTTTCTTGTGTGTGATTTCCTTTCATGTGTCCCTGACTCTTTGGGAGTGTATACATTTCTGTTTTCACAGCATTTGTCACCTGTTTGTTTGGCTGGATGGGTGTAAGTGTGCGTTCATGTGCTGCTGTGTACCTCTTGTGTGAGGTTTATGTGTGCATTTGCTCAAAATGGTAAATGGACTTGAGCTTATATAGCGCTTTTCTAGTCTTCAGACTACTCAAAGCGCTTTTACACTGCATGTCACACCCACCCATTCTAGTGGTCGTTATGTAGAATCATCCATCAGAAGTAACTAAACCCATCCATACACCACCGAAGCAGCGGGAGCAATTTGGGGTTAAGTGTCTTGCCCAAGGACATGTTGCTCAGCTGGGGATTGAACCCTCGACATTCCGGTTGAGAGGCTCTACCAACTGAGCCACAGTCACCCCAAAATAGTTACATCTCTGTGTGTGTGTGTGTGTGTGTGTGTGTGGTGTGTGTGTGTGTGTGTGTGTGTGTGTGTGTGTGTGTGTGTGTGTGTGTGTGTGTGTGTGTGTGTGTGTGTGTGTGTGCAGTGTCAGTGTTTATATTTGTCCTTGTGCTTCTGTCAGAGTGCTTGTGTGTGTGTGTTTGAAGGAGAGGAGGGACAAGCAGTGGATGGTTGTGTTTGTGTGTGTCTGTGTGTGTGCCAACAGCAGTAACAATAAATGATGTTTCAGCTTGACCTCGACTGTTGCTGTGAATGTACAGGCTCTTGATTGGCTGCCAGAAAGAGAGAGATGATTTACTCGGTGTGTGGTTTCATGGTTAAGAAAGATGTCTGTAAACAAGACTGATCAGATCTACGGTGCACACATGTGTGTGGACGTGTGCTACGATCTCAGTAATGCATTTAGAGGGCCTCCCCTCCTGAGCCATGAGCAGGGTAACACTTCATATTTTACAGCTAAGTAAACAAAGTAGTGTGAAATATGTGTCCACAGAAACCACATATGCTCCATTTATGAGGGCAGAGCTCCATTAAGAGTGAATGTTCGTAAAGTTGGATTTTTGTGTGTGTGATTGTGTTAATAAGCATGAAATTTGCAAATGAGATTTTTTTATTCATTATTAGAGCATGTTGTATCTTGTACTTACTTTGTTATATAAGTTTTGGGGTATGCAATTAGTGCTGTTGACTTTTGCCAACACTGGACCTTTTCTCTCTGGTGTCTGGCTGTGTCAGGCAGTTTGTTTTTTCCCTGACATTCACGGCTGTAATGAAAGCCATGTACGGTAAACAGCACAGCAGATTTCTGTCACCTCCCACGGATGACATTCTCCCCTCCTTTCCTTTGTCCTCATTATGTTTACGTTTAATTTCATTCCGCGTCTCAAAGGTAACTCCTGTTAAATGGCAAAAAGTCAAGTAACAACAACACAGCTGCAGCGAGCAACCAACAGAACAAGCAAAACCTCGTAAAAGGAACTGAAAACTTCATCCTCAGCCACCCAGATTAATTCTGCACCCTGATTTAAAAAAAAAGGGTCTTCTTCTGGCCTTAAATCCTGTGTTCTGTGTTCTTTGTCATTAAAAGAAATGATCTGAGAGAGGCTTGGATGGTGCCCAGAGACTCTTTTGGCTGCCAATCTCTCCCTGATTTGTAATCCAGCGCTGGCTTAGTTGCTGACTAGTGAGCTGCAGCATTAACTGACTAACTCTCTGAACAAATCACTTGCCGACTGGTTAACTGGAGGACTGACTGGCTGCCTGACTTTTGGTCTGCTGGCTTGTACGAAACAACACAAGTGCCAATAACTCTAATTGAGCTTTTATTGTTGGGATGCTGGCAGTGTCTCTCAAGCTATCAAAGCTTAGACTTGTCTGCAGTAACAGAAAAAAGCAGTTAAAAAGTCAGACAGAAATGTGAGAGCTTCATAAAATGACGGCTGAAATGCAAGTTAGATTCCTTTTTTTCCCCGCAGCTCTTCAGTCTGCCATCCTCTCACAGTGCAGACCAATGAGCTGTTGCTTATGTTCTCTGCTGCTCACTTCAGCAGACACAAACACACACAGACGTGTACACAGGGGGCTGTGACACTCCTCTGCCACACTTGGTATTTCTCATCTATTCATGTGCCTTTTTCCTAAATATTTCAACAGCCAATTATTATTTCATGCCCTATCTGAATGTGTTGCTGCTTGTCTCAGAGACACTTGGGCAAAAGGAAGAACAAAGGGGCTAAGAAGAAGAAGAAGAAGAAGCAAAGAGCGAAAGAAGAGAGAAAAAAGGGAAGGGAGGAATGACAAGGAGCCGTGAGAGAAAGGGCAGAAGAAAGAGAAAATGTTTTGTTTGTCGGCGCTTTGTTCAAATGAATGCATCCATGCTTAGGCATGCCTGCTTATACCGTGTGAATGCTTGTGTATTGGTAGAAAGTATGCCAAGGGCTTAGACAGACGGATAAGAGAAGCAGACAGACGGATACATATTTTTCCTAATCAGTCTAGGACTACGCCTAAACTGTCAAAATTATATCTTTAAACAGCATTTAAAAGTTAAATTATCTCCATTTAGATGTGCACAGCTTCACAACCTTTGGTTGTGCAGCTAAACGTTTGCAGCATTTCAAGTCCAAGACGAATTCCCCTAGTGGGACAATAACATTTATGGTGGTAGATGGACTTGGTAAATGGGCTTGAGCTTGTATAGCGCATGGTACAGTATGATGTAGCGTATGGTTTCTATAGTTTATCGTAGTTACATTTCTTTTCATGTCATTTTGTGTCATAATCTGTCAATCCAAAAACATCTTAATGTGTATTTCACATGACCCCTTTGTGTACAGGGGCCATAAAAATGTTGACGTTAATAAGTATGCAGGAAGTACGCACCCTGACCAAGCCAGTGTGCGCTACAAAAGGCGTCTCAGCTAGCTTATAGGCTAGATGCCCCTCACAATCGAGGCAGTGAAAGTGTTGTGTCCGACTTCCCCCAAAACATGGGTCTTTGAAATATAAATCAGGGGAAATGTGTAGGACAGAGAATTATAAATGTTGTATATAGTTACAGAAAAATATTTGGGAAAATGAGTGTCTATGAAAGCTACCTTAGGTAGGCTAACGGTGTTGTTTTGACTGCTGAAAATAACATTGTTGCTGCTGCTGACTGGAAGTCCGTTTAAACACTTTTCTTAGCACTTGTTTGTTCTGCATTAAGCTCTGCACCTGTGCAATGATGTGAGCAAATTCACAAGACAGGCACTGGTTCGCTCACCCAGAGGAGCACTGCTACATCGAGGGTTGTTAATGCAGCTGGGCATGGAATTCACACTCAATAATAGCTTGCATTGTGTGTGCTGGCAAAAGCAGCATTATGAAATGTTAATATTCGCGGAACTACAGCTGCACCTTTAATTCGGTATTCATGTAAAGTTAGAGTTAATTGATGCAAGTCAGTCTTCATTGATTCCAAAAGTCTACGTTTCTGCACTAACATACCTACTGTAAATGCAACCTCTGTGTTTTTAAATAAGGAGGGGGTCCGACGCATTTCCAAAAGTCTCCAGTATAGGGGTGTTGTAGTGTGGACGCTCTTGTGTGAACATAGTTAAAGTTATTGGTTTTATTAAGAAAAACATGAGAGTGTGGATATAGACCCAAACCTGCGTCTGTTTCACAGTTTGCTGTCTCTCTCACGCTGCCGTTGCCAGTGGTGGAAAAACAGGCAGCTGCTTGACCAGGAGACACCCATGATGCAGACAGACTGACAGATGGAACCAGAATGACCTAATGTTCTGGCTGGATGGTGAAAAAAATGGACTAATCATGTCAAACATGAAGGTGGATGGAAAATCTTGTTTAGGTGCTTATCAAGCGGCGGACAAAGTTACAAAAGAAATGAGGAATAAGACGTCTAGTGTAAAGCAGGACACTGTAAAGGACCAGTACAGTGTTTGAGCTTCTGTATCAGGAAACACAGTCAACGCCTTGTGACAGACAGACAGACAGGCTGACAGGTGACGGTTAAAGCCGGTGTATCCCACCTCCATCCTGTTATGTTATACAGCACGATGGGCTTAAACTGCCACTGCTCTCCTACACCCCCCAACCACCACCATAGATAATCCCTCCTAATTCTCTTGCTGGCTCGTGCCAGCTCCACCAAATTGTGATTGACTTCTGTTCCACAGGGTGTCCGTGGTGTGTGTGTTTGTTTGTGCACAAGTGACCCACCCTCCACCCTCCACTCCCCCCTCCTCAACCTCCACCTCCTAGATTAACCAGATCAGTTTTGGGTTTCAGGATCGCCTCTGCTGGCTTCTGTGGTGCTTACACTCACACACACCATACACACTTGTACGTTCACACACATGAAAACACACAGGCTGTCGGCTGTTTTTTTGGCCCTTTGTGATGCGCTATTGGACCCCAAACAGTCTGAGCTGCCATCTGTCACCATACAGGAAAAACCATGTACACACTCACACACACACACACACACACACACACACACACACACACACACTCACACACACACACACTCACACACACACACACACACACACACACACACTGTAACAACAAATGTTTTTTCTGGTGTGCGTATGTCTTTACTTGATAATGCCTCCAACCTAGTAAACACTGGACTTTTAACCACTTATAATGATAACATATACCTAGGTCACTTTTACCTGCCGATGTGCCATTGAGCAAGAAACAGACTCTTTTTTATTTCTAATAGGCGTGATTTAATTTAACACCAGCTCTCTAAACTTGGCTGGCCGAGCTCAGCACAGGCCGGGAATATATCTTCTTTTGCCTGGAGACCTTATAACTTTCTGTGTGTGTGTGTGTGTGTGTGTGTGTGTGTGTGTGTGTGTGTGTGTGTGTGTGTGTGTGTGTGTGTGTGTGTGTGTGTGTGCGTGTGCGCGCGCGCGACTGCCTGTATGTCTGTGAGTATTTTTTCATTTCCTTTTTGCTCATAAAAGTTTTATTGCTCCAGGATCTATGAAACTCATTCAAGAAGGTGTAACTGGCAAATCAAAAGAAAGACATTCCCTGCATTCAATTTCTTGCATCCTACAGATGAAAGAAATTCAAATCTCCCTCATCAGCACACCACAGAGGTCGCCATGTTGACACCGACGGTTGCCACATGCAGATCCCTGTATAATCCTTATCTGTGACTATGGGCTTTGTTATATGACTTATAGTGCTGCTGATGTAACTCGCCAGCAGCAATGTGTCTGTGTGCGTCTGCAGGAGTACGTGTCTGTGTGTTCATGTGTTCACGGCAGCAGATGGTGGGAGCAGTATTAGCACAGACCGATGGACGGTGCACAGTGTGGAGCGACCAGGCTGTGTTGACTACAGCTAATGCGCTCTCTCTCTCTCTCTCCCTCTGTCTTCTCCACGTCCCCTTGGTGTCAGACGGATGAATGGCTGGCTATCTCTCTCAGTCAGCAGCCACGCCGCTATTTCATCATCTGTCTCTCTGCTCGTTCTTTCATTCCTCTGTAAGGATGTCAGAGTAGTCTATCACTTCCTCCATCCCTCGCTCCATCCATCCTTCTGTCTGACAGACGACTATCTATCTCTCTTCCACCTCTTTTCTGCCCTCGTCAATCCATCCCTCCTCTCCTCTCCCTCCGACTGTGGGTTGGTGTGTTCTCTTTGTGCTCGTGTGTGTGTGCAGCAGGGTGTGTTTGTTTGTTTGTGTGTTTTTCAATACGCTCATGGCTCTTTTGGTGTGTTTGTGTGTCTGCATGTGCCAGATCACTATCCACCCCTCCCTATCTCCCCTCAGCTCCTACCCTCCCCCTGATGAGTGTGTGTGGTGTGAATCAAGGTCAGCAGGGATCTGTTGGCAGACACCCACCCATCATATCAATCCCTTCCCTCCTACACACACACACACAAACACACATTCACACACACACACACACACACACACACACACACACACACACACACACACACACACACAAACACACATTCACACACACACACACACACACACACACACACACACACACATACAAACACACACACAAACACACATTCACACACACACACGCACGCACACACACACACACACACACACACACACACACGCACGCACGCACACACACACACACACACACAGAAGGTTTGCACGTGCGCTGTCCATCCAGCAATCTGGATGTCCCTGCTATGCCTGCCTCAGCTCCGTTTAGCTCAGCTCGGCTCGTGGATTAATTACCAGCAAACCCACCGCGTCTCTGACCTCCACCGTTGGACTAATTGAAATCTAATTGAATTGTGCTTGTCTAGACTAATGAAGCCCCACCACTGAAACCGCCAATCTTTTACCCGTAGTTGTTGATAGCCACCCTGCAGCACTGCACCATCACCTCAGCTTGGATGGATGGAGTAGATGGGTGGATGGATTTGTAGATGGAAGAATACATAGGTAGATACGGGGATGCCAGTTTGATTTTGGTAGTTAAATAACTTTTAAAAAAAAGACCAAGCTATATTATATGTGACTACAAGTACCTAATTAGTCTTATACCTGTCTTAATTTGATATATTCTCATGTCAATTTTGTGTATCTGCTGTAACAAAGTAAGAGGAGACTTCATTTTGAGGATCATGGTTTCCAAGATCATGTCATATGAAAAGAAACTTGAACTGGTTTAGATGAACTGAGTTTTCCCTTTGGATCCATTCTTTTTAAAGATGGTTTGTAGGTTGTTTCCCATAATTTAAGGATCAAGGTTCAGACCCTAGACGTGGTGCTTTGGGTTTGGTGGGTTACACTTCTGAAAACTGCATGGATCAATTGCCGGGTGGGATGGCGACAACATGTCCTTGTTCCTGCCTGAGCAGCATCACAGCACTCTGGCAGAGGAAGGGGAAGGAGGGAGGTGGGATCTAGGCGGGATAGTGTGTGAACCTCAATACTCCCGTTGAGGCTGATTGCTGACAGGTGAGAAGAAGTGACTGAGACACCTGGCAGTCTGAATCATCCCCAGGGTAACAGCAGGAGTCCCCAGTGTAGGAAAAAAAATGCCAAATCAAAAATAGGAGAAAAAATGAGAAGAATGCGGGAACTAAGTCGTCTCTTACATGAAAAATCTCCCAAGAGAATCCACAACCATTTTTTTTACGCTGTTGATTTTTCTGCCAACAAACATAAACAACGACATCATCCAAAAACATCCACCGCTCCCTTGTTTTTTAAACTTCATGAAGACCACAGAGGAAGAGGGAGGCTGTAGAAAGTGCTTTCAACAGACACAGGTAGATGTTGGGTGTTGGGTGGTGGGTGGTGTACCCCAGGGAGGTGCTTATTTTGTTGGGCCTTCTTCAGCTTTTGGCAGGTGAGAGACGCTACCATGATTCCCTATAACTTATTCATTTGACGTTTCCTCCCTTCTCAGCTCTTTGTAGGCTGGAATACATTAGCAACCTGGCAGAGAGGCGAGGATGCTAATGTAGAAGAGAGGGAGAGAGAGAGGAGAGGAAGAAAGGATGAGGCAGGGGAGAAAAGGAGGGAGAGTCATTAGAGGAGGAGGAGAACAGAGAGAAAGAGGACATGGCTTTATGGTGTGTGGGAAGTGGAAGTGACCTTCCCTCTCACTTTCATCTTTGCTCGCCCCCCCCCCCCCCCCCCATACTCTTCGCTCCCTGACACACATAAAAAAACTTACACACAAGCATAAATGTGTACAGTACTTGCACACACACACACACACACACACACACACCTGTGCCTGTGTTTCATCCTGTTTTTCTCTCTCCTCTCTATATTCTTTCCTATGCAGGTACCCTTGCAGCCCGGCCAGTCTTTTAAGTTCACAGTCCTGGAAACCCTGGACCGAATCAAGGAGGAATTCCAGTTCCTCCAGGCGCAATATCACAGGTTAGCACAATATTATTTTGCAGAAACGACACATGCCCACATACACACACAAATGTTCAAATATTTTGTCTTAAATGAAAGCATATCAGTACAGATAATTTGACAGTTTGAAAATGTCATTTAATTGTCACTACACTGTATATTTACAAAATGTTGCTGATGATGAGTTGACGCTCTTTCTGCTAGATCAAGTCTTTAAGTCATCATCCTTGCCTAAATCTATAACTCGCCTTCTATGTACAAGGTATGCTGTTAAAGTACGTAGACAAACTAAAAGAGTCACGTTACTTTTTAATGTACTTCACAACTTTTGAAGTTCAGAGTAATTTTTGAGGCAGACATTTCAAGTTTTTCTCACAATCTGTAAGTTAACGTATATTTATCTTAGCTTAAATGTCCTCAATGTCTTCTTATTGCTAGCCATGAATCTTTGTTGCATTATCTCAGAAGTTATAGTTATAGTTTCCCACATATAAGCCAAATATAATGCAATTTACATCTTTCCATTTTGTGTAACTGGAGGTCACTGATGGTCACATTATCATATGACTGACCAGACGTGACCTTGGCTCAGAAAGATAAACTATCGTGAGCCGTTTGCTCACACTTCAGTGGGTAGACTGAAGTGCCTGCTGCGATACAGCAACAACACTTTTCTGATGGGTAATGGACTGGTGGCGCTCAGTGTGTGTGTGTGTGTGTGTCTGTTTGTGTTTAGAGACACACACACACACACACACACACACACACACACACACACACACACACACACACACACACACACACACACACACACACACACACACACACAGAGGGCAGATGAAGTCATCCGTTGGAAAAACTGTGACTTGTTTTCATTGTCAAACATGAGAGAAAATGATGGCATTGTGGGAGTCTTACACCAAAGTCATCAAACAAACATCGGTATCGCAATCGGGCCTGATTTTCCCAATTGGTGCATCTCTATAACCTACATATTATGATGCCTTTCTCCAAGGGGATTTAAAGACGTTTGCATTCAAAGAGTTTTGTCTGTATGCCATCCATTATTGACTTATTCAATCAAAAAATAAAAAACATTTAAAAGAATTTAGGAACAACCAAGCCTGCACTACTAAACATAACTAAACGTCACAGTCCTGACTTAATACGAAGTCATTTTTCATGGGCTCAGCTGCAGAACACCACTCACACCAATGTACAAATAATATATACAGCTAGACACACTCCCACACACATGGAGGTGGGATGGATAGCAGTGATGAATAAGACACACTCTGCTTCCAGTTGCTACCATGAAGGGGATATTTTTAAGTGCCGCTCTCAGCAGTAATCGGTAGCCTGACTGTGTGGCTAAGATTTTTTTTTTCCCGGTATCCTAATGCAGCCTTAAACTATGTTTGACCTCTGCAAAATCCAAGTCCTGTGGAAATTATAATTCATTTCAGTCGATGCACTTACACCATTTAATCCAGGGCTGTGTGTCCTTTCTGTCCTTCTGCAGCCTGAAACTGGAGTGTGAGAAGCTGGCGAGTGAGAAGACTGAGATGCAGAGGCACTACATCATGGTGAGTCAGTCAGATCTTCACTACCGCTGTACAGTGTTTTTAGTCGTCTGTTTCTTCCGGAAACTGAGTAGAGTCAGAGTAGAGAAGGATTTAAAACCAGAGCAAATTTATCCCTGTCCCTTCCCTTTTGGACCTCACTTTCTCATTTTATCCACTTATTTAGGCCACAGTCAAGGTTTTTCAAGATTAAACAATCAAGATCAAACATATCCTATAGAGTCTGTATATCATTTAAAACTTTATTTTCTTTGTCATGCTTTCTTGAATATCTGTTCTGATGGAACCAGTCAAACATTTTCACACGTAGTTCAAATCATGACTAAATTGTTATTATAAGAGTTCTCTTCATGTTTATCTTTCTCACTTGTACCTCTCTCTAAACTAAAGCATACTTTTTTTTCACTTAACTCTCAGAATATTTTCCCCCGAACCTCATACCTACTATCAGGTTCAGTCTGTTTTTCTGTCTCCTCTTCATCTCTCTGTTGTCTCTGGTGCGCTAACAGCCTGAGCTCCCTCTGTGTCGGTGTGTCTGTGTGACTAAAGGCTCACATGTATCGTAAGCCTTCGTCTGTGGTACAAAACCCACACAGAGCCGACCAGAATACGATATGCACCATCTGCTAAGCTGCTCGCATTTCATAAACCTGGGAGAGCAGGCAGGATCAGGGCTGTAAGCTAGATAGACACACAGATGGATAGACAGAAAGAGAGAGAGAGAGAGAGAGAGAGAGAGAGAGAGAAAGACACAGATAGACTCACAGATGGATAGACAGAAAGAGAGAGAAAGGCAAGCGAGCAGACAGCGAAACAGACAAATGGATATAGAAGCACGCAGACAGACACTCAGAAGATAAACAGAAAAACACAAACACACTGGAGGTACAGCCCATACGCATTCAGTAGTCCCCGTGACCTCTTGTTTCACTTTGAATGTCACAGAGGCATAATTGGGGCGAAAGAGATCTCACCTCTGCACCCCCATTGGAGGTAGTAACACAGGTGTTACAGGGGCGAGACAGGGTCAGTGGGGCTTGGGGGGCAGTGCTGTGTGTATGTGCATGTCTAAGTGTGTTTCTGTGATTTTAAACATGGCTTCCTCTAAAAGACACTTCCTAATTTTGTCTACCTACGGGTACAAATATAATTACCTTACCTTACCCTCTCCCCTGCAGCGTCGCGACACACTGTGAATTCATAGACTGGGACGCCGATATTACACCGTTGCGTGATCAATGTAAATGTGCAAAGACGTACTGACAGCGGAGCTTCGTTACAGTGCTTTTCGCGGAATTGCACTTAAACACACATTCTTGTTCATATAAGGTCCTAATTAATACTGTCTGTAATTCTCATAATAATTGTGAATGACGCAATGAGTAACCAACAGATAGTCTAATGATGGTATTCTTCTTAAAAGCTTCTTAAAAGGCAGTGCTCTTCAAAGGACAGTACAGTTTTTTTAAAATTGGGATTGAATGGGGTACTTGTCAATAGTAATTGTTTTAACCACAGGAGACGCTACGTGGTGCAAACAACCCTGTCTGTACAGAATAGTCGATAGCCTAGCTTCTGGATCGGCAATCAGCTCCTTAAAGGGGCCACGCTGACCAACATCTCCTGCGGATAATATACCTTCTATTGATAAGCAGTTCATTCAACACCACTTCAAAAATACCAAACTATCCCTTTAACTTACTAATTCTACATAATACTTATAGCTACTCTTAGCTGCTTTAAGCAGGACTGCAATTCTTTGGAGGAAGGAACAACACATTATTTCTCTCTCAAGTTGTGGTAGTGTGGCAAAATGATTTGAATGACATTTTCTCTGTGAGTTAGAAGTAGCTGATCAGAATAAGAGCTTTTTTGAAGGGACCTTGATTTTGTCTTCCCAATCTAAGATCTGTCAAAAGAACGACTCATCTTTCTTTTTTTTAGGGGGGCGGGTGGGGGTGGGGGCACCACTTTATTCAGAGTAGCCTTTGTTTATTGCTCATTACGGCTTTTGTCGTACCAAAGAGCAGTTCAATGGAAACTGATTATTGCCATGAGCAGAAATCACTTCCTGCTCTGGTATAAACAATAGCTCATGATAGCTAATGTAGCCGTAGAAAGCTAAGGCAGGTCTTGCTGTGTATCTCACAGTTTTTTGACTTGATGAGTCTTGTATGCTTTTGATGCTACTAAAATATCACAGTTCATTGGCTTAACACACAGGTTAAACTGGCTGTGTGCATAACCTGGATTAATGGTAGTTGTTTCCGGCTTGTAGTACTTTTCCACTTACTCTTTCGTTTTTTCATGGTTACTTTAAAGGAACTGACTTAAAGTCCACTTTGGAAGTTAAGAGAGCACCATGTGCCATTGTCCATTACTTGTCAACCCCAACCAAAGTGTTCACAAAAACTGACGTAAAAATAACATAAATCTGACCAGTTGTCAAGTCTGGATATGATTTAGTGTCAACTTACAAAAACAGAAGAAAGTGTGATGACATTCATGTGATGTTACTTGTATTAGATTTGTTCTATCAATAAGCACTCTGCAGTCTCGAAATTGCAATTGCAAAGCCAAACACTTCTTTTGTTGGGGTCCTTAAAAAAGCAGAAGGACTTGCCAAACTGACCTTGTTTCATTCAAAATATCCTCGATACACTTTTCTTAGTAGTTTAAAACAACAAGAGGAAACTCTTGCACATGAATATGATACAGTGCAGAACACCCACAAAGAAATCCCTCTGAAAAGCCACAGACTTTTAAACACCCACTCTCCTAATCTCAGGCACTCCCTGGGTTTAGCTGTGGTTTCACAGAGTTACTGTGTGGAACAAATGGCACAGACAAACATCCACCTTCTCCACTGTAAATCCTCACCACCCAGTCTTACACAATGGGACTGGTGAGATGCCAGCATAGATGTAGTTCCATCCAAGACACTGGCATTGCATGACATTTGATCGAACTTTGTGGCATTGCATGACATTTGATCGAACTTTGTGCATATAAATATGTCATGTCCTTTGTGACCACTGAGTCATTGAAAACCAAGAGAGAGATAACGCAAGCACAAGAGTATCTTCCACTGTATGTGCAAGTTCATTTCTCTGCCATAGGGGTCCCTTATGGCTGGTGGCATATCCATATAGGTAAGCAGAGGGTCAGCACCCCAGGCTATAGTATTTGAACTGGGGCACTTTGTGCTGTAGTGGCTGGATAGAGTACCATGCTTCTTCATAGACATGCCTCTGAAATTAGAGGGAGGAAAAAGAGAGAGAGAAAATGAGAGGGAGGGGAGTGAAAGAGAGGCTCAAAGGAAAAGATAGCTTGAGAGAAAAAAAAGGCTCAGAGTGTCAGACTGAAAAAAAAAGGGAGCTGCTGAGGGAGGGAGGAAGGGAGGGAAGGATACAAACGGAGGCAGCGATAAAGAGAATAAAAGAGGAGAGGGAGAGAGTGATTGAGGTAGGAGAGAGGTACAGAGGGAAAGAGAGAGGGGGAGTGAAAAAATGAGATGAAATGAGAGAAATATCAGGGGATAGAAATACAGGAAGGAAAGATGGAGGGTGAAAAAAAGATGCTTGAGACACGAGAAAAGAGAGAATGCAACTGGGAGTGCAAGGGAAAGAAATAGTGATGTGTTTGTGTGGGGGGGCGTGAAATGAAAGAAAGAGAGATAGAGAGAGAGAGAGGGTGCACGCACAGACACGTAAATAATGTGAAGCAACAACGGACTCGCTGCGCCCACAGAGGAGATAACCCAGAAGGCTATATTTAGCTCGTTAGGCCTGTCATCTACACTGAGGCCTGTTTCCACAGGCTTGGGCTCAGCTCACCACGCTGCACTGCTCCTGCTTTTACTATTCATCACTTTTAAGCTCTTTAAATACGAGAGTGAGGAGTTGGAAAGTACAGAGATGGCTATGCAGGGTGATGTATGTGGATTTTCTATGAGCTTTTGGGCTTTAACACCCAATAAGACATATCGATTCCTAGCGCAAATCTGAGAGATTACTTGGCAAGCAGTTTGTTTAGAACTTTTTTTGTATGGTATTTGCCAACCTTGTTAATTTGATTGAAATTAAATCATTTTCATATATAGTTTTTCTCTGAACATTAATACACACATCATAATTCTTTCATAAAATGGTCTTAATGGTTTAAGTAAGCGTGGCTAATAGTTTATAAACGTCCCCACAACTTTTCCTGAGTTGCACTTCTCTTACAGACTTCATTTTTAACTTTTCAAAGTCTGTACGTTTCTTTTCCTCACATTTATTAGACTTACTATAGCTGGCAATGGGCTTAACACATTTCACACTTAGTAAGATTTTGATGTCATAACTGTTTCTTATTGCTCCTATCTGTGGAGTACTGCTGCAGTATAGATATATTGTATTTTCTTGGCAGACCCACACTGTATCTTTTTTGGATGTAGTATAAGTTTTACATTATGTTGGCTGCTTTTCTACACTGCTTCATTTCTTCGTCTATGTAGAGAGACATTGGCAGTAACATTAGTAGTAGTTGCAATCACAAACATCCAGTCACATGCACAATACACATTGAGAGTGTCTGTGGCGTCTTGCTTTTCTCCTCCTGTTGTATTTATAATTCATGGCTCTCAGATTTCACTGCTCTCCTGGAATTCCACTGTGTATTTAAAATAAGGTTGCATTGGCTAATCAAGGAGCGGAGACTTGTTGGGCACATGCTTACACTAAGTGCAAGAAAAACTCCCACCCGGGGAGCTGTGTTCACCCCTGCTGGCCTGAGGGGAAATCTTGCAAAGAGAAGATTACACACACACACACACACACACACACACACACACACACACACATATGAGGCTCAGTCGAATGTGAAAAAAGAGGAGATAACATTTCTTGCATCATGAAACCCTGAAAGTCAACATTTTAATCCCCAAAAACCTTTATGTCAATCTTGTCGGTCTGTCTTTCCTTTTTAAAGGTTGTGGACTTTTCAGACTTGTTGGTGTCAAATGTGAAGCCTAGATTGTTGCCTTACTGTATGACGAAAGGTTCTATTGGCTAATATATCTTATTGTTGAGTTTATGACCTAGTTTTCTCCGTTTTAATTCTTATTAGGTTTAAATGTCTTCAGAAACCATTTTTGCCTGAGTTGTAGCTGTGCTGCAGCCTTCTTCTCATCCCTCCTGTCAAACACAAGACAAAACTCTTATGGGGGAGAGGAGCACCCAGACGCTTTAATATAAAGTATTAAAAAAGACATGTCTATTGGAGGGTGACAGCTCACAGTTGGGAATCACATTAGGCGGCCTCTCTATAGTTATAGTGTGTGTGTGTGTGTGTGTGTGTGTGTGTGTGTGTGTGTGTGTGTGTGTGTGTGTGTGTGTGTGTGTGTGTGTGTGTGTGTGTGTGTGTGTGTGTGTGTGTGTGTGAATGTATGTTCAATGTGGCACAGCGGAGTCTGGAGTTAATAAACAGCCATGCTGTTTGCAAGAGACAAAATATCATGCCGACAAATGCAATGATACAAAATAATGATGGGATAAAACTGGTTCCATCATAGCTCATTGGCATTTGATCACCCTGTATGCATTGTCGAGCAGGTGGACAATCAGGCTATTAGTTTGGCTTTCATGGGAATACACTCACTATTCAATCCATCATCAGAATGATGACACTGAAACAGCTGAGATTTTAACTGTGGAAGCATTTTGTTACACTATATGCATGGAAAATAATGAACAAAAAAAAACAACGCCTCACATTAGTTAGACTACAAGAACCAATCAGTGTTTGTTGCCTGATATTCTGAATGAATCCTCGTTATGTTTCATTTCAAAACCCGGAACGAATCTGAGACATGGGCTTTGATTTAGAGGTCTTGAACCAGGCTAGCTGTTTCTTCATTTTAGGCTGTGTGGATCAACTGATGGTCTATTTCCCACCAAGCAAGGACAGGATTGCATGGGTTGAAATTCCTTTGAAGTTTTTCCCCCCATTTGAGTATTTAAAATGTGACAGCTATAGTGAGCACTAGTGTCAGTGTAAAAGTTTTTTCTCCTCCTTTTGCAGGTTTGACAAACTTTGGATTTGCAACATGTATAAAAAAAGACCCTGCAGGTCTTTGCCTAACAGTTCGCTGTGTGTGTATTAAAAGAGTCTAGACTTTGGTCTAGCTGCGATAAGTTAGCACGAGTGATTTGAATGTTACACGTCCCTGCCTTTGCTGCATGATAATTGGCTTAACTTGTTGTTTTCCTCATATCAATCATAGTTCTTCTATTAATCTCTAGTATTTTTTTATATTGATATATGATAAATTACTTAAACATTCTGCCAATTAAAACAGAATTTGTAATCTTGCATCAGGATTGGATCATGTCTTCAGTGGTTGAAACATTGTGAGTTTATGTGTGTGTGTATCTGCCAGTGTCATATGTTCAGTACATCCCCTCAGGCAGATTGTGTGTGTGTGTGTGTGTGTGTGTGTGTGTGTGTGTGTGTGTGTGTGTGTGTGTGTGTGTGTGTGTGTGTGTGTGTGTGTGTGTGTGTGTGTGTGTGTGTGTGTGTGTGTGTGTGTGTGTGTGTGTGTGTGTGTGTGTGTGTGTGTGTGTGTGTATTAATGCAGTGCTCTCAGCCTCTTACTCGGCTCCTAGCTCATCAGTCTGATTCAGGCTGACACACTGTGTTCTCCTCAGCAACATTACAGTCACAGACTGCTTCAGAAGAGAAGGGGTCGGAAGATAGGAAGGAGAGAGAGGGAGAACGAAGGGAGCGAATTGAGGTATTTAAGTAAGTGGAGAGAGAGAAAAAGGAGAAAGAAAGAGGAAGAGTGAGGAAAACAGACAGAGATGAAAGAGCAGAAGAGAGGGCACAAGGGCATTGGTAGAGAAATTAGAAACAAAGTAAAAAAATAAAGAACAAGGACACTGCCAAAGAGAGAGAGGGGGGGGGGGTGAAGAAACACATGAAGGATAAAAGGGGAACATTGTTGTGTACTAAGGATGAAGGGGAAAGAGGAGTGGTTGAATAGACAAGAGAAGATGAAGAGAAGAGAAGAGAAGAGCCAAGAATGGGAGAAAAATAAGCAGACATGACACTGGTGGCAGAAAGCAGGGAGGCAGAGGGCAGAATCTGAATAGAGATTGCTCCTCTAGGAGCTAAACGTTGCTGGTAGTACTCTTGGGGGATTTAATCTGGGGCCAGATGTAGGGAAGGATTGAGACTGTTTTAAGAATCTTAAACCTGTCTGAACTGTCTGGAGCAGGAGAGGGAGGGAGGGGGGGTCAGGATGGGAGCGTTTGTAGAGATGGTTTGGATTTTTCTCGCAGTACTTAGTGTACACATGTGTTAATAGATATAAGCCCCCTCAGATGCAAGGTCACTGCCATCCATTGGTAGCTCTGGCTCTCCCTCTGATGAAACCGACTGCAATAGAAGCCGCAGTGAGGCTGAAAGTCTGCCGTAACTGATTTAGTCATCACCCGCTGACAGGACACAATGGAGAAGTCAGAGTCTGCTAAACTAACCTCTGATGTGGGTTAGCGCTGTGTGCTAATAAATGTTTTAACATCAACGGTATTTGTATGACTGTGTGTGTGTATGTGTGGGCAGGCAGATGAAAGAGACAAGCTCACCCTAGAGACACCAACGAACAATGCTTTTGTTAAGAGTTTTCTTTTAACTACATCCCCCCCCCACACACACACAAATAATGCATGCAGGAGTAAACACAAGCTGCTTGCACACACTTGTAGGCAACACACACACACTAATGTATGAATTCAAACCATTCAAAGCCACACATGCACAAGTACAGTTTTACATTCACACACACACTACATGAATGTCCTATTTAGATAAATCACCTTGGATTAGACCCACTTCCTAAAGCTCATTTTTAATGTCTGCCAACGTTCTTCACAGAATGCATGAGCAATGGATGGAGAGAGAGAGAGAGAGAGAGAGAGAGAGCGAGAGAGAGAGAGAGAGAGAGAGAGAGCGAGAGAGAGAGAGAGAGAGCGAGAGAGAGAGAGAGAGAGAGCGAGAGAGAGAGAGAGAGAGAGAGAGGGGGCAAGTCTGGCACCAGCGCCTGACACTCTCTCGACACCATGGGGGTGGAGGGAAAGGTGGGGTGGGGGGGGGGGGGGGTAACGAAAGAGCAAACACGAAAGAAAGAGCAAACACGAAAGAAAGAGCAAACACATAAGAATGGGAGAGCGGAAAGAGGAGGGAAATACGAGAGCAGAGAAAGAAAACAACAGAGAGAGCGAGGGAGCAGCTCAGTGATAGAAATGCAGGAATGCCTTTCGACTGTCTGGCCCAGATGTTGACATTGCAACTGTATACGTATGTTGGAGATGATCATATAAATTGAAAGTGCCATCAGGTAAACAAGAATTACAGTGCATCTCTACTATCTAAAGTAACCCACCGGTTGAGCTGACATAATGAGCCTGAAATCAAAAAGGTTGAAACTTCCAGGGATGTTCTCCCCTCAGTTAAATATAAGCTTCTTTTTGTAAAAACTTGCATATTTATTTCTGTACTTAAAAGCTCACAAAGAGTTAAGGTTTTGCAATGAATGGTTCTACACATGTTCCATGTTTTTGTGTGGATTTGAATTGATGGAGTCTAATGTGAATGTATGTGTTCCTGTAAGTCAATATACTACAAAGTCATCTCCTTGTTGCTACATAAGAATTCTCATCAAGGTGACGAAACCTCACAAATCTGAATATTTGACTTTATTTTATATTCAAGTTTTGGCATTTTGTATAATTTATAATTGGATGACATTTTAAACTTAATGCAACCGTATCCACAGATTATAACAATGTCTGCATCATGATATACAGTAATAAGGCACTTTCATTAAATATCCCCCAACAAACACTATAAATAAGAAGTAGTCTTATTTAAACTCTTAAAAATGTCACCAAACACTAACACACACACACACACACACACACACACACACACACACACACACACACACACACACACACACACACACACACACACACACACACACACACACACACACACACACACACACACACTTACTAACACTGTTCTTTCTTTCTTTCTTGGTGGGCAGTGCTGTGTGTTTTTAGTGACATCTGCCAGTTGGCTTATTACCCCCCTGTCAGACTTAGCAACACACACATCCCTCCCATACTTAGTGTCATGATTCTGCACCTCAAGTGTTTGCTTTCAAATGAACAAGACTGGACAGCACTACTGTTATAGTACCAAACACTGTAAGGTTAAATGTTATATTTAGCCGTGAGATGTAGCAGCATGTATTTTACAGTAATGGTTATCATACACTTAGACATTCAAATGCTACAAAGCACAGGTGTTGGTACACTGCAGTCCAGACTAGGCTCCCATGGAGCGGTGTCACTGGAGTGCTGTACAGACTACACAAATAGTACAATAGTCACTTCACTGCTGTCTAGCCTACACCCACAGGACAACTGCTACTACATTTCACTCACCCAATGTTCTCCTCTCAGACTCTTCAGAGGACACTCTGACTGGACCAATTAATTGTGGGATTGAATCGGTAGCACAGTTAGATGAGCACATTTCTGGCTATAGCAGCTTTTCTACTGTCACTGAGTGATGTTTTAACTGACCTGGTAGCATGTGGCTCTTGACAACCATTCTGCATGCTTTTAGCTCATGTCACCTGTTTGTGTTTTCACGCTTAATCTGATTTCCAACTGAGAATCACAGCTTTGAACAACCTTATAAATACTTTTTCTGTCCTGTTTTTTTTCTTCATTTTTGTTTAGAAAGCAATAAACTAAGATATGAAAGATGTTTAAAGAATAGCACAAATGAAAAGAAAATGGGAGTGGTTGTGTCAAGGTCCAGAGAAGTTAAGAAAATGAGTGCCTGATTCAATTTCTTTACTCTAGTAGCACTATTGTGTTGTGTTGTAAGACATTTTTGAGTAAAATCATATTTATCATTTACTTTTCTTTTGCCTCTAGCCTTGCTTTTTATTAAATCTGTGTAATACTACTCTGAAGAAACACTTTCCCTCAGTAACAGTGAAATGTTTTGTAATGAATGGCATTTAAAAAAAAATGTTCCCAACTGTTTGAATGAAGCCTTTCCATTGAATCCACCAGTGCTCTAAAATGCACAGTGGCAGCGTCAAAGCTTCTTAACCTTCACTGTTGCCACAGAGCAGCACTCCCATCAAACCTTTCCAGCATTCCTCTCTAATGTTGTTCTGGTTGATCACAGTCAGCCGCTAAGAGGAGAGCTCTGGCTGCTGAAGTGGGCTGTGTTGTTACTTACAATGTTGTATTAAAACACTAGGGCTGTGGCACTTAGCTGTTAGTGTAGGGGAGAAAAAGTGAGATTTTAAAGGAAAAGACAGGAGAGAATAAAAGAGGAAGCGAGTGAATGAGGGATAACAGAGAGTAATGGTGGAGGCGCTGATGGGAGAGATGGAGAGAGAATTGATAAGGAGAGAATGGCAGGATTTGAGTTAAAAGATGGAAGGGTGGTGGGGTGAGGTGAGGTGAGGTGAGGTGATGGAGAGGTGATGAGAGAGGAGGTTAGGAGGAAGAACAATGAGAGATGTCACATGTCTTTTATGTTGAGAGGGCTGAAGGAGAAGCTGACATGGAAATGCAAAGAGCCAGCTACAGCCATGCCTGTGTATGTGTTTTCAGGTGTGTACATACATACTTGTGTGAAGTGTGTCTCCCTTAACACATGTGAATGAATCCCCATGCAATGTAAATTCAGGTTTTCTTTTTTTTTCTGTGCATGAAAATACATTCTTTGCTGTCTGTCCATGAGAGAAATATTACAAAAAGAAGAGCAAAATACTCAACGGACATGTGCTTGACAGCCGGAGAGAGAGAGAGAGGACAAAATAGCACTCGACAAGGACGAGAGAGATAGAGAGCAAATATATACAGAGCGAGTGAGCCAAGCGCGAGATGGCATAAGAGAGAGAGAGAGCATGAAAAGGAGGCAGAACATAAAGAAGAAAGATAATTGATAGAAATGACTAAAAGGAGAAAGCATGAGAGAGTAGAAAAGAGACATGAGTGTACTGTAGAGGACAGGGGTTAAAATGATACAGCAGGAGGATGAAAAAAGGGGAGATAAAAGAGAGGGAGTTATAAAGAGAGGAGAGAGGGAAAGAACATGTAAAAAAAAAAAGAAAGAATAGTTAGCAAGACAGAAAAGGCGTTGGATAGAAAGAATCCACAAGAGGGAGAAAGGGACAGGACAAGAGGGTGAGGAGAGAGGAGTAAGGATTACAGGGATGTAGGGATATTTGGATGTCAGGAACAGAGTCTTTATGTGAAGGACGAGGTTTAGTTTGTGAAGTAGGTGTGTTCTTATTTCCTTTTGTTGTTACAGTGGTTTTGACCAATCTAAATTCAAGTGGACTTTGGTTGCAGACAATCAGTCCTTGAGTTGAACAAAATCGAAGAACACATTTGTGAAATGTGAGCTTGCATGTCAGAGTGACATACTATCGTGATCATTCCATCCACCCGAACATTTCGACATTTTAGACAGAATGATATCTCTCCACATATGACTTTGATCCCGACAAACAAGTATAATGACAAAGTACAAGTGCTTTATTTATGTCAAATTAAAAATCTGAATTCAACTCCATGAGGTCAATGTGGTTAATGGCACAAAGTGTAAAGAAACTTTTTTTGTTTCTAAAACTCATAAAACCCAGAATTCAACTCACTTTCTTTAATGATAAGTACTTGTGGAAGAACGAGGACATTGTCACTGAAGCAGCAAAATGTGTGGGATCATGGCACAGCCTCAGGGAGGATCAGGGAAACAACACATGGGAATGTTCTGAACTCCTCGTTCTTTCATCCTCTTTTGTTTTGTTTTTATTCGATCTCTTTTTTCTTGTTTTTATCCCCATATATGCATCAGTATGTTGTTGTCATCATCATTGTTCTATAATGTTTTTATACTAAGCCTTATAGTGTATGATGTGTCTATTACATGTAGACATAATAATGTTGATGGACAGTGTGAAGAATTGTTTATTGTTTGTGTAGTGCATATGGTGCTGTAATGTGTAAACTTGATACATTCATGGACAGAGACAGACGGACAAAGATAGCCAGTGAGTCAGTTGAGAAGGAAATAGAGAGATAGAGTGAAATGGAGAGGGAGAGAATGTCTGACTGCTGGAAAAAGGAGAGAAAAAAGTGATAGAAACAACGGACTGACAGCCTCTAAATGATAGAGATAGGAGAGAAAGAGGGACTGAATGAGGCGGGGAATAACTGAAAAAGAGAAGAGAGAGTAATGGAGTGTAAATGAGCAGGAGAATACAGAGAGGAAGAGAGGGGGGGGGAGCAGTGTCTCGCTCTCATCAGTCAGAGTGTTGCTCATCCGATGGCAGACGCTATCTTTGTCACTGTGACGGATCCTCGCTGTCTGTACGCCGCTCGCCTCCAACGCCATTACAGCACATTACTGATGTACACACACACATAAACAAAAAAACACAAAGTAGGAGGAACAACACGTTAAGTAAGCACACACGCACACACATACAGAAGTGCTTGCTCAAGGTTTTTAGGAAGGTGTATTCTACTCGTGTCAGCTTTACAAGACACGTCATACAAGCAAATATGTCAGATAACAGCTCGACATTCATGACATAGAAACTGATTATTTGATTTGATTTGTTACTAGAGCAAGGGCTGTACCTGATGATCTCTAAATATTTTAATAGTCGTTTTCCTACAGCCATCAACACATATGTACAGTAACCTTTCATATACTGCTATAGAACATCTCATGGTGTACTAAAACATGCTCATCATTCTTAAGCTTATTTTGACTGTTGTTTTCTGTGTCTTACTGACAGTTTAAAGCTTAAAAATATTTACCTACAGTATAAAATGCTGAAAATATTCAAATTGAAAGTCGGTGCGGCGTGTGCTTTCTGCAGGATGAATTATACCTAATAGTAATATAATAGCATCCTTGAGTTCCCCTTTACATCCCTTTACTGAGGTTAAAAAGTGAGATTACTGGAGATGTGAATGCAAGTTTTCCTTTAGGGGAGTTAATTTACTTCTTCAAAGACTGAAGACTACTTTTATTTTTATTTTGCTTTTGCAGTTTTACAAAGAGTGAATACATAATACATGCCTATATGTAAAAAATAAAGACATTTGGCAGACAAGCCAAACGGGAATTTGTGATCTGAGAGACGGGACAAGACAAAGACTGAATGAAATGTATATATATTTTTGTTTTATTTAGTAATTGATTAACCAAAGAACCTCTACAACCTTATAGTATGCCTGGTATCACCTTGATATTGTTTCACAGTAGGTAAAAGATGTGTGTGTCCAGTAAAAGGTGAAGTTCATACTGCTATAAGAAATGATTTATGCTCTCCATAAAGCAAGAAGAGGTAGAATTTTTCAACCTGTCAAATTGTAAACATACGTTCAGTTGTTCTTCAGGTCAGCCTTTAAACAATGCTCACTATATTGGTTGGTGTAAAAATAGTTCTTGGAAACATTGGCTTTGAAGAGACCTGATTCTATGGCAGAAGACTTAAAAAATATGAACCCGTCGGTAAGGAACGAGGCTAATCTGTACAGATTACACCTGGCTAACGTCTGATTACAATGCAAGTCCAACCATCTCCAGATGTGTTCAGGCCTATTTGATAGCATTTTGATTGCAATGAGTTGTGCACACAATTACGTCTTACATTACCATCTGTTTTTCTGTGCATCTACAGACTCCTTGCCACCCTACATGAAGACACACACACACACACACACACACACACACATGGTTGCACACAGCCATGCAGAGAAACATAACTTTGGACAACACATATGCAGTGCACACACCCATGCACACACTCTTTCCCATCATGTCACTCTCTCTTTTCTGGCTTTCATTAAAACCCACAAAAAACACATTGACTAACAGCAGCATATGCAGGGCCGCTGAGCAACAGATGTTGAATGGGTGATATTCTGACAGACTGAATGCTAATGCGTGTTGTGTATAAAATGCTAACAAAGCTCTGTCACTTGTGTTTGTCTCCACAGTACTATGAGATGTCCTACGGTCTCAACATTGAGATGCACAAACAGGTAAGACACACTGTGCTCAGTCATTTGTTAAAATGCTTCTTTTGAGCTTCTACACAATTTTTTATCGTGTGGAAGTTGCATTTACTGAGTAGGTGGGGTGAATGTGTGATTTAACACACACACAAACATAGTATAGCAGTGTCATTTTGTGTGGGTGGGTTTGTACTACATTTCCTTATTCCTGTCCTCCTTTGGTTTTTACACCAAGTGACTTCCATCTGTGTAATGAGTTGAACAAATAATTAGACACACATTTCAAAACATTTCTTCCCAATAGAACATATCTCTGCAAGGTATCTTATACTTATACTTTCAAGTGTAATACAACCTCATTTTCAAATGACTTTTCATCACTACCATGTACATGTAGCTTGTATTCAGTATCACTTCTATTCACATTCATTATCTGTTGCAATTTATATTTTTTCCACCACTCATACTATTGTCAAAGTTTGACTGCTCGTAGTGTTTATAACTCCTATTTAGCACTTCTATTGTTGGTTTCAGGTCATGCTTCTTTCAATTTAACCCTTAATATGTTTTAATTCACTTTTAATCCAGTCTTTTCTTATTTCATCTTATACGTCAGGGCGTTATTTGGTATCATACTGTATCCGACTTAACTTATGTCTGTGTTTCAGTTTGTAATGTGTTTGCAAGATAATACTCAGTCTTTCTGACCAAAGATTTTCAGGCAATGACTGTATAAAAAGTGACTCAAAATAGTTTAAAAAAGCAGGACTAAATACAGGGTCGTGGATATAATTAAGTTTGGAAAAAGATTCATAATGAGTCAGCATGAGCGATGAGTGAGTCCAACACAGATCACTGCACAGCGGCTTCCATTAGTTTTATAAAGTGTCACTGCATGAGACTGCTCTGCACTGCTTACCTCTGTATTCATGGTGTGGAATAGAAATGCAGGTACTGATGCATGAATCAAAGAGTTAGCGATAAGCAGCAGTGTGTAGTTTTTGCACAATAATGATATCCCCTAGTTTGACTTAATGTGTGTGGTGCGCACAATCTGCTTCTTGGTTATCATCAAGCAAAACAAGTGATGTGGTTGTGAGTGGGAGGGTGTACCCATTACTAATGTGAAAACGACGAGAGAACTGTATAGGGAATAATAAGACTATGAAACTCTCTGGCAGAGGTGGTAACCATAGCGATGGCTAATGTACAGTATGTTTTATATAACTTGTGGTGACAGACTGAGGTTAACTGATGCTAGATGTCAACATGGCTCAGCTGTGATTTAACGCACAGTGAGGCAAGGAGTAGTGTTTGAAATGATCCATCGATTCTTTGAATAAATGCATAGACCAAATATAACAGGTAGACTGTGCAGACGCAGGTCAGTTGGTGATGAATCATTTCCATTTCTCTGCGATGTGGTGTTCTTGGATGAAGACATGTGTCTGATTAGCAGTGTGTGCTCTCAGGAGCCGTTGACTGCTTGTCAGTTCACACACTTGCTTCACAGTGCAGAAAGGGAAGGAGTCAATTCAGGAGATGAATTCACAGGCAAATTTAACAGATGCAGAAAAAAAGACTGGCATTAGATAAGATCTTCTGTGTTGATAGAGCTCCATGCAGGTAGGCAGAATAATTATCCTGTTGATCTGGCATCCTCCCTTAAGAGGACTACCTGTAACCCATCCTCTCTCTAAATCCACCGATCATTCTTATTCACTCTCTCTCTGTTAGACTCTGAATCCCCTCTTGTTATGAAAGACCAGAGGGGACTTTTTTTTCTTACAGTAATAGTCTGAGCTTTCGGTTATAGTTAGAGCCAATTGTTTGAAAAAATATGCTTTGAACTAAAGGTTGTGCACTTTCCCCTCATTATTGTTGTGTAATTTTTATATGCGAGGTAATTAAAGCACAGATGTATCAAGAAATGAGTTTCTGAGCTTTATGTTCCTGTGTGTGTAAAAACTTAGAGTGAAGGCATGATGGAGTTAAAATTTAAATTGATTGATTAATTTCAGCTGTATGAAATCCCAATCAAGATCTTTTGTTTATAATATTGTCCTGATTCCAGGTGAGGCTGCTGTCATAGATGCCTGATTACTTATAAATGAAGCTACCTTATCTCACAGTGTGTCCGCTGTGAAACAACCAGAGCACATATAAGCAGAAGAGAGTTTCACTCACACTCACTCACTATGAGAATTTTGAGTCTCAGTAAACACCATACAGAGAGAGATCACCTTGATACATTGTTACTGTGTTCATAAGCATGTATTGCCTCACTTCTTTTTTCTCCAATGTGAAATCCCTCCACCTCCTTTGGGTAGGCTAAGTGTTGTTTTCCAAGTAAAAGCTGCTGTTAAAAAAATACCTTTTTACAGCACTTTCTGTTCAAGGAGACTGTGGGAAATAAAGGAGAGTGAAATAGACGGCACTTGAAAACTGTTTTTCAAACATCTGAAAAAAGATTTTAAGCTATTTAAGTACTCCCTTTTTAAATATTTACTGAGCTAAACCACTAAACGCAAAATGAAGAGAAAGTTCTACTTTAGTAACAGAAATTGATACTATTACCAAACTTTGTAGACACAAGAGACGACTAGAGTTCAAGAGTGAAGGAAGGAGTGACTAATGGAGGGAAAAACAGAGAGACTAAGAGAGAGAGAGAGAGAGAGCGAGAGATGGCTGGCAACAAAGTGCCAAACTGGCCTGTCAGCTCCTGTCGCCAAGAAGAAGAAACGGACTGGGGCTCTGGCTGCACCTCTGAGAGACGGACAGAGGAGGAGGAGGAGGAGGAGGGGAAGAGGGGGATAGGTTGGGAAGATGACAGAGGGAGTGTGGGGAGAAGATGATGGTGGTGAGGATGACAGAAGGAAACCAGAGAGCTACAGTCACAAGATAGAGAGTAAAAAAAAAAAAAAAAAAAAAAAGCAGAAATAAATGAAGAGAGTGTGTGAGAGGTGAGCTGTTTCCCCTGAATATAACACAGAGAGAAGAAAGAGGAAAATATTTATGTTAGAGCATATGTGAGGAAAAGTGATTCAGAGAGGGAAAACAGGAGAGCTGTAGAAAAGGTTCCAGCAGAGGTGGTAAGAGACACATATGAGGTAGATCGTAAAAGAGAACTTACAGCATTAAAGAGAAGCAAAGACATGGAGCGTCGGAAATGAACAGAAATAGAATAAAAAGACGGATCTGCATGATTGAATATAAAATGGAGAAACTGGTATGAAAAAGCGTATCAAAAGGCTGCAGTGATGGAAGAAAGAGATAGGATCAGGAATTTGAAGAAAGAAAAAAAAAAGTGGACAAGGATAAAGCACAAAGGGAGAGGTTGTAGAATAGAGGGTCTTTTGAGAAGAGAGGGGACGGAGGAGTGAGAGGGATAGTTTGAAAAAAGTAAGAGCACGATAATTTAGCAAAGAGAGGACTTTGAAGATATGAGAGATTGCAAGAAAAAGACAGAGCGTGGTCGGCAGTTTATAGAGATAAATAAATGGGGAAAGAAAAGTTAGCATAGAGAGCTAATGCTGAAAAAAGGCAGAGAGCAGGATCAAGAGTAAAACATTAAAAAAAAAGGAGGGAGAGAGATTAATTGAGTGGATGAAAGAGGAGAGGGTAAACAGGAAGGATGAAGCCTTTAGAAGAGACAGATAAAGACCTCAGAGAGGGGGGGGGGGGGGGGGGGAGAAAAAAAGAGATGAAAATTAAAGCCAAGAAAAGAAAAAGCAGTGGAGGGAAAAGGAATGAAAACGGGGAGGGGGGGAAGAGAGAGTGAGAGAGAGAGACATCAAGAGAGGGAGGGGAGCTTTGGGCCCTAGTGAGAAATAATGAATCATGAATAGATTAAACAGTATCTGCTCTTATTTCCTCTCCTCCTACTCCTCTTCTTTTTCACCCCCCCCAGCTTCCTAACATCCTGTCAAGATCACAGCTACCCCCCCCCCCCCCTTCCTTCTCTCTCTCTCTGTCATTATCAGCAGCAGAGCCATCTCATGTCCCGGCATTAATTGAGCTGTAACAGTCAATCCGTGCCTCCCTAACCTACCTTTTAGCCTCTTTGGCTTTTTATCCCCGTCTCTCTCCCCTCTCTCTCTCTCTTTATATTTCCTTCTTACTCGTTATCGTCACCCCTTCGCTCACCCCTCTTTCACTCTCTCGATCCCCTTCATTTCCTCCCTACTTCTACCCCTTCTTCTCTTACATAATTCTATCCGAACCATATGAAAAGATAACATCTTTCCCCCCATCTTTAAGCTGCGTGAATACATTCATGCTCACACACAGGCGCATACCCGTCGTCACATTATCTCTCTTGGTTCCCTTCCATTATCACATCATAACATATATACATATATACTAGCTGTGTCCCCCGAGGTGCAAGGCAGGCTATAAGGACTTTACGCTGCTCTCTGTGGTTGTTCTCTATTCATTGATATGGCACTTCTGGGGCCTGGATATTACTGCCTGTATCCCCCGCTATGGGCTGACGCACAACATGTATATTCAGTGATTTTGTAATTTGGTCATATACCACAGACTCCACAGTGGTTGACACAGCGTGGCTTACAGATATGATGATGTGTTGTCAGGTGTGTGAGTGCATGAAGCAGGTTTTGTATTGACAAGCGATTCTGGCATCAGGATAAGAGCGAGATGGCAGGAGGTGAAGAAGAATAGAAGCTTTGTTGGACTTGCATTCAGGGAGAACATGTGACCACACCATAGCCAGCAAAATTATGTAAATAAAGAAGGCGGGAAGCAAATGAGGGCTTTAGCAGCTAACATCACAGGTCTGTTAAGCAACACACAGAGCGCATATGTACTTACTGAGTAAGATGGTAATCACGTAGCTGAACTTTCATTTCTTTGATCATGCTTTTTTTGGTGTTTTTCAGGACCAAAACCTTGATATGCATAAAGTTATTTTGTTGGGAAAAAAACAAACTTGACAAAAATGGAAGTCAGACATCATTAAGTATAAAGTATAATAAGACCAGATCCATAATATGGTCAACTCATACCATATATAAAACATAGACGTACCACCGTTGGCGTCTACATTGGTTTCTGAAGCAGCTGTATGAAGCCCAACGATGGCGGTCACCTTACTTTCGATTGATCTAGAAACAGGCAAAGAGGTGAGGCTGAGTTGGGCCAAACAAATATCTTTGTCGACGAAACACTCCAATCTAGCTCTTCCATCTCGTCTCCGAACAATTGAAGATCCATGAACAAAGCCGGAAGTTAGAGTTCAATAACAAGATTTAAGAACAGCCTAGCCTCCTCACAAACAGCACAATGCTGCCGCCTGTTTGTGAAATCAGCTACTCCCTTTATTATGCCTAATTGTTCATAACTCTTAGCCTTGATATGATCAAAACAGGTGATTTTGAAAAAAATAATCGTAAGTGATATAGAGCAGCAGTTTTCTGTACCAGACTGTAAACCTGTTTCTTTCTGCTGTTAACAAAGCAAACAATTAACAACAGGGATTCCTTGGCTTTTGCAGCTAACTTCAAGTGGAAAACCGATGAACTGCAGTTTTTTGTCCCCTACTTAACACCCCCAAAAAGACTTTAGAATCACAGTGTATATAAATGTTAATTAGCTGGTATGGGATCAGACAAAACATTTCATTTTCAATCTGCTACTGTGGGTACACATCCTTACTTTCATACCACATCAAAGAGTCTTAATGTGGTTTTAACTAACACTGCATCGGTCTCTCTCTGCCTGAACACAGCTCAATCATTTCACTGGAAACAGGGAAATCCAGTTTTTACACACATTTTTGTGTCAGTGTTTTACAGTGTTTGTTTCGTTTTGGTTATGCATATACAACTATTTGCAGTTTTAGTGTATACCTTTCTCTTTGATTTATTTAGTATTCTAATCCCGGAGGAGCCAAGAAACAGCCTGTCTGAGTCAGGTCTGCGTTGTAGATGATTAAAACACCAATGACTCAGAGGTTAAAATCCTTCAAACAGGAAGGGCTTTATGCATATGTTCTGCATTAAGCTGTGACTCATTAAAGAGAAATTCTTGATGTTAGTAATCTGGAATTGTTGCATAATTTGTTTGCGTTTTGGTAGCCTTATACAGCAGGATGCTAGGCAATAAGGCTCCCGGGCTGCGAGGGTGCTTAATTACAGATTAGACAGCGAAAACCTGGAGGGGCCTGTAGAGTTGAAAGCTGGGTCACCATTGAATTTCATAATAGTCAGTGTTATGTGATACTAGACTTCTGGGGTGTGAGGAAACAAATATTTGTCAAATGCTTTTTTGCCTATCAATTGAATTTACAAAAATGAAAGCAAATTAAGGTCACAAGTATATAGAGGACTAAATTAGCTGTATATAACACACATAGAAATGATTGACAGGTTAAATAAAGTGTCTTCAAAATGTAACAGATAAAGCCAAGCTCACACTCCCATTACGACTGATAGGTAGGAAATACCGAAGCAAATTGTGGGAGAAACAGGGAAAGTATAAACTGGATCGAAACGTTGCCCTTAGTAATGTTGCTCATTGGGAGCTGGTCAGTGTGCCGACGTTTCTCTTTCAGAAACATGAAATAACAAAGTCCTTTCTGCTCATGGTACGAGTGGTTTGAAGGTCAACTTTTTTTGGTCGGCAGTTGTTGTTCTTTTCAATATTTGTAACATTACATTGTGACTAAATCCTGTGGTATCTATCTCTCTGACACATCTCTTTGCAAGATAGGAGTCATTCTGCCGTTCCTCTCTCAAATACTCCAAAAAGACTAGGTCCTCCTTTTATTGATCTACACATTTTTAGCTCTGTCTTTGAAACCGGTCCGATAATGTCAACTCAAATATTTTGATATTGAGTAAATCCTCAGACGTGTAAATATCAGAAAAAATAAATACAGTATGTGAGTTCAAAGTTAAAAGCCCAGAACTAAAATAACCTCACATTTCAGGGTTAAATATTTTATTTCAAAATATCCTTCATAACGTTTGAACAGGCCGACACACAGAGGTAAGAGAGCATCCCATCACCATTACGATGTCATTGTGTCCTTGATCTGAAAGTGGATTTATTCATCTTTTTCATTTGGGATAATAAGTTAAAAGCCTTAAAATGAACACCTCGGACACATCAAACACCAACATAGCACTTAGCACATAGTACCAACATTATGAGTGTTAGTGATAATTATCAGCTATAGCTTGCACTTTCCCTTTACTTCAACAAAGAACACTGCCATATGAATGGCTGGTTCACACACTATAGAAACAGGATATTATAGGATCAGTGTTAGCATATATATAGACTCCACATACTGTATTACAATGCTGGATACAGAGACGCCCTGGTTCACAGAGCAGGCAGGATATTATAGGAAGCCATGTTTGATAGTCAGGATGCTCGGCAGCCAGACTGTTTCCCCTGTGGACTCCTGAGGACAGATGAAGCAGCTGGCTGTCCTTCCTTCCTGCTCCCTCCTTTCATTTCAGCAGCACACATGTGCGGGCTGAGGGTGTAGGAGTGTGTGTGTGTGTGTGTGTGTGTGTGTGTGTGTGTGTGTGTGTGTGTGTGTGTGTGTGTGTGTGTGTGTGTGTGTGTGTGTGTGTGTGTGTGTGTGTGTGTGTGTGTGTGTGTGTGTGTGTGTGTGTGTGTGTGTCTGTTTTTGTGTGACCCAAAAGAGTGGGTAGCCCAGTCTTTTCCTTTTTGAACTATTTGATGCTTGATTGGATATAAATGTTGTTGATTTCTGCAGTCAAACATTTCAAACACATCAGTGGAAGAAGCTGAAAATGAAAGGATGAAAGACAGAGTGAAGAAACCAACGGAGAAAATAAATAATACAGAAACAGGGAGTGAGGAAGCTCTACACAGAGCACGAACAAGCAGCAGAGGGCGATCACATGAGAGAATGTTTATCTGTTTGTGTTGTCTAAAAAAGTGTGTGTGTGTGAATGTGCTTATCCTCCTGCCTAATTAGCCGAAACTGTCTAGCCTTTTTATGCATGTGTTTGTGCAAATGTGTGAGCGTGAATGCGTTGGTATATTTGGCTGAAGTTGTGACCTGAATCCTTATTTCATTTGGGAGAGAACAAGCGAAGAAAAAAGAGTAAGGGAAAGAGAGTGCAAGCGAGACCTGCCTTCATTTTCAACTCACAGCTTTGGTAATAGGATTGTACTTTTCTCTATTTCCTCTTTTTACTTTTTACATCTTACTCTTCCTTCATCTCTACATTATCTTTTTGTTCTCTTTGTCATTCCCAACACACAGTCAGTATTTAAAGGGTTGGATTAGGTCGAATCTGCCTATGTGGGTCAGCTAGTTCCCGCTTTCTAAAGGTCAAAATACTTTGTATGCATGAATTATGATATGTGTTGCGCTCTCTCTGATCATTGCTGTATGCAGTCCCTGTTTGTATATGTTGTGCCATCAGTGCTCTATGTGAGTGTGTTTGCGTTTGTGTACAGCTTTGAAGTCTATCCCTGCTAAACTGTGTGTGAATGCATGTGCATACATGTGGATGAGATGAGAGAAAACGAGTGATTAAATTCCCAGGGAGCTAGCCTTTTAGCGTAATGGCTTTGTCACTCCAGCAGTGGAACTTTGTGTGCGTGCGTGCGTGCGTGCGTGCGTGTGTGCGTGCATGTGTGTGTGTGTGGATATGTGAACATAATGCTATCAAATGTATGTGATAGCAGCTGCATGTCTGACTATGTTCTGTGACCAGTGCTTGATTTTGGAAAAAAAAAGTGCTATTACCCTGCAGCTGCACCCATTGTGGGTTTTTGTTCCAAGTATGCCCGCTGCACATCCCATGTGAAATCTATTTCTTTATTTTAAAAATGCCTGCATAACCTCATGTAGAGCATGTCTTCAAATATTTCATTTAATTGTTAAATGTAGTAAAAGCATTTATAGTTGAAATGAAGAGTATAAAAGATGGATGGATACAATCCCTTCAGCACGTACTGAATGAGCTGTTATTTTTTGTGCAGATATCTTTGATACTGTCCCTGCTTCTCTCCTGACAGTGGCGGGTTTTCACCTATTCTCTGACATATCTCAGGTGGATATTCACAACAGTTTTGTTCACACAATGTTGTTGGACTGATTTCTTTTTATTTGGTGCTTGTGAGTTAGGGGCCTCCAATACAGTTTGGTTGACATTTGAGTGAAAAGGCTGGATAGCTTCTTAAAGCATTGTCAAAAAATGTGTTTCAGAATTCATCCTCACAGATGGAAATGTCCAGATACTATTGGACAATACCAATACTATGAATAGAGAAACATAGGTAATATTGGTAGAAAACACAGCTCACTTACAGTATGTCCATTAGTTTATTTTTTAACCAGAAACTTGTTAAACGACTGTTAACCTCATCTGTTATTGATGTTATATGATACTTGTTGAATTAAAGCATGATAACACACTTATTTATAAAGTTTACATTATAGATGCTACACATCAGCAGCATGTTAACTGTGTTTCTGAGCATGTCCTCCAGCTGAACTTGCAACCTCACAGCGGCTTTATCTTTCAGTTCACTTTACATCAATGCATAGCAGGCTTGTGAGACCAGTTGAAAATACATTTCATCAATAGGACTTAGGAGTAATTATTATGATAACAACTGCAACTATAGGCAAGGCCATTACAGGCGGGTCATGTTTCCAACAGTGGAGGCACATGAAATGTCATGTTAAAAAATAGTGGGTGACCATGGATGAGGAGAGGCTCAGTGTCACCACAGACTGTACCACCTGTGCCCAGGTCTGATTGCACTGCAGCGAGGCAACTGAGAATTGCAACATGAGAGTTCAGAGCAGCTGTTGAATTCAATAAAGATCCCTGAAGAATTAATGAACTCTAAAAGAAAGGTGTGTCCTGACGCACAGATATCTATACAATAATTAATCCTGCAAGAGTGAGTTGATTGATCAGAGCTTCTTAATGTATTTATTGCAAAATAAATAGAGAAGTTAAATCAGCATGTATTGGCTTTAATGTCCTCATCTCAAACTGTAATGTTTGAAATGATACTTATAGGCATTCATCTGCTGAGGCCGAGGTCGATGATGGTAACTGCTGTGACCCTTCTTCTCTTCATCCTCAACAATTTATAGGTTAGTGCCCTCACCAACTGTGGAGGGCACACACACATGTTAGGGAACACACAAAATGGGGAGTTATCTACCAACTCTGTAAATAAAAATCTACTTAAATGGTTCCTTCAGTCTTGTTTTAGTTTTTGAAGTTTCCTTTGAGTTTTACCATTTGGCATTCTCAATCAAAATTGTTGCTTCAGTTTTTTAATCTTAAAACTGGTTTGTACTGCACCTCCATTTATACCCAGGCATATAGGTGTATGTGATTTGGAATCTGAGTTCTAACTTGTGCAAAAGTGTCATTTTCTGATTCCAGTGTGATTCAAGTACCACCTGCAATGTTTAAGACAATATGAGGAACTGTAACTGGAATAACAAAAGTATCCATTAGTTGGTATGGGGAAGGGGGGAGTGTAAAAAACTCCTTTGCCTGCATGCATACTGTGTCGACAGCTTCGCTTCTCGGGCTACATTGTTTCTGATTGCACTGCGGACAACATGAGTTTGTAGCTGTATGCAGTCTGTAGATGTAAGCTGGTGAGCTGGCACAGTGTTCATATGACTAATAACCCAGTGTAGTATTCAGTGAAAGAGAAGAGGGAATCTAGATGTTTGTAAAACTACAACTGTGAACCTCAGATTTAGTGTCTCAACAGTCCCATGCCCTGGAAGATTCCCTGTGTGTGTTTATGTGTCTGTGTGTGTGTAGGTGTGTGTGAGGGTGGGTGGGTGTTTGTTAATGACTGTATTTGATATTCACCAAAGTGTGTTTGTGTGTTAGAGTGTGTGTGTTGGTGCAGTAGAAGTGAGCCAAATGTCTCTGCTGCCTATCTTGTATTGTTACTGCTCTGAAGGTTGAATCTGTGTCTCTGTGTATGTGTGTTTAGGTGTGTTTGTGTGTGTGTGTGTGTGTGTGTGTGTGTGTCTTAGGAAGGATGCGTATGTGTGTGTGCTTGTTGGTCTCATGCTGCTAGGCTCTGCTTGCTCTGCACACAGCTCTTTGTATGTGTGCTCTCCTCTGCTCTGTTTGCATTGCTTTTGTGTGTGTGTGTGTGTGTGTGTGTGTGTGTGTGTGTGTGTGTGTGTGTGTGTGTGTGTGTGTGTGTGTGTGTATGTGTGTGTGTGTGTGTGCGCGCTTGTGCGTGCTCAATTCTCAGAGTGCATCTGTGCACATGCGTGTGTGCCTTCTACTTTTTTTTGTGTGTGAGTGTGTTTTTTCAATGTTTGTGTGTGCTTTGCTGCTCCCCTTTCCTCTCTCTTTCTTTCTTTCTCTGTTTCCCTTCCTCTCCTTCCACAATAGAGGGGCCATCAATCAGAGGCAAGGGGGATAGAGGAAGAGAGGGGGAAGGAGGGAGGGAGGGAAGAAGGAGGCGAAGAGGAGGAGAGGAGTTGGCTCAGCGCCAGGGAAGAGGAGCTGGCATGCTGCCCAGAGGAGAGAGAGTGGGAGAGAGAGAGAGAGTGAGAGAGAGGGCGGAGAGCAAAACAAGACAGAGCAAGTAAAGAAAAGAGAGGGAGGGTGGAGGGAGAGAAGAAGGGCAGAGAGATAGAGCAAGAAAGGGGAAGAAATCAAAGAGAATGAGAAGGAGGGCAGAGAGAGAGAGCGAAAGAGCACGGCCAATTTTGCACTGAGGGAAAACGCAGTGAGGGGACACAGAGTGAGAGAGCGATACTGTAGAAGTGAAAAAATGAGCCGGCAGAATAGAGAGAGAAAAGTCTGATTGCTTGGAGAGAGAGAGAGAGAGAGAGGAAAGACAGAAAGACATGGGGAGGGGGAGATGAAGGAGAGGAAGAAAAGCTGTTTTCATTGACAGCTCTGTGCCTACAAAACCCATTCGGTGTTTGATTAGTACGTCATTGGCTACTAATATTTACCTCAAACAGTTCACAAAGGGGCGATTGGTCCAATTAGAAAGCAGAGGACAGAGATAAGCTCCACAATTGTGTTTGTGTGTGTGTGCGATATGTACACATCCTCTTACACTTGAAAATAAATGAGGGGATTTCCCAGCTGTGCACATGCAGTGCATAGACCATGAGGCACTTAAACATAATTTATGGTTGTCTCCACAATAACCCATAGCATGTTCACTGTATGTTGCAAAAAAACGTCCTGAATCCAATTCTCTTTGTTTGATAGACGTGAGAGTTAAAGGAACTACACACTACACATGTGTGCTACAACTTTGAAGGATTTGAAACGAGCAATAAGGCAGAAAAGGTGAAAAGAACAGAAATAAGATAGCAAAGATTTGTGTTGACATTAATTATACCGAGAAGAGGAGTGGGGTATCAAACCACACATGCACACACATACACATACACACACACAAACACACAGCCCCCCTTCCCCCTGAAAGCTGGCTGCTGGCCGCAGCTCAGCCGTAGTGGGACTCAGAGCCTTGCACAGCTGGCAGCGGCCGGGCACACTGGGCACTGTCTCTCTCTGCATGTGCCAACCCCCAACCCACGCTCATCACATTCAAATTCACCAAGCTTTATTGGCAAGATGAACGCGGCCACTGTTGCTTGCCCGGCATGCTGGGAGACCAAATACAGTGGTGATCTTTCACAGGAAAGGTTTGCTCCCCTTTGTGTTCTAGTTCAAGATCACTGTGGTGTCATGAAAGTGTATAATGATGAATATGAGCTCAGTCTCTGTCAGTTCTGCTTTTAAGTTGTTGTTTTTTCATTTCACAGCTTGATATAGAGGCATAGAAAAACAGCCTTATATTACTTTCTACCTCTTAAAGTACAAGCCTGTGGGTGTGCTACAGTAACACAGCGCTGCACGCCTTGTCATCTCAAGTATTTGAAAGAAAAAAGCCAGGGGGCAGATGTTCCTGCGATGGAACCCCCTCCCTCTAAAACAAGCTTTGTCTTTGTCAGAACAGTCAGACGCCGGCTCATTATCTAAAGAACATTTCCTCACACAGATACACTGTTACACCATCAAGTCTGTGCTGGCTTATTATGTGTGAGTGTTATTGTTTTCCTCTTCCAGAGTACCCACCACCCCATCTACCCACCTGTCTCATCTATTTCTCCTTCAGTTATAGTCATTTACTACATTTCCTAGAATGCCTTTTGACAGCCTTCCCACAGCAGGCGGAAGCTTGTTACATTTGTGCTGTGGGTTAAACATGTGGGTGGAGAGTGAGCAGGAGTAATAGCAATACCTATTGCAAAGTAAGAACAGGAGAATTAGGGTTTTTTTTTTGCAGGCAAGAAAGATTGAGAATTACAAAGGAGAAACTAATGTGATGCATTCTTGCTATTGAGCTGAGTAGAAAAAGGTTTCTCTGTATTTGAAACTCTGATTGATTTCTTCCTGATTTACAGTTTTATGTATGCAAAATGCTAGGTCAAGGAAGAGTTGACTGCTATCACATGAAGTATGATCTTTAAATTGTACGTTAATATTACTATGAGCTGTTAAATATTTCTCAACATTTGAAATGATGCATAGAACACTTATTGAAGTTTTTTTTTGACCATTCACAAAAAGTCTTGCAGCAGCTACAGTCACAGAAACATTCACTGTGCTGCTGTTTTGTCTTAGTATTACTCTACCGGAAACTTCTGACGTTGAAAAATGAAGCCAATGCAGAAGTGCAAAATACTGCTGTTCCTTCAGTGTCCACTTGAGGCTGGCTCTAAAATAAGCTTTGAAAGTCCCATAAACACCCATGTTAAAATGCCTGTTTTGACAGCAGAAATAAATATGTTTATATCCTGGTTAAAAGCAAAGGCTGTCGTCTGAACAGCTTCTGTTTTTAAAGGCCCACACTACGATGAGTTTTTATATATTTTTGTAACTTCTTTATCAATGTATTGACTTATAGCCCCTGGAGATGACTCATCACGTTTTCCAGGGTTAAGTCATATTATTTGATGATTAAAGTTACACACACACTCATACACACACACACACCTACTATAATCAGTTGTTGTGCAGTTACATTTTTGATAACGATCAGTGGACTATGAATTTGTTAAATGTATTGATTGTCATTTATTTTTGTTTCTATTTGTAAAAATCATACAAAAACTTCACTGAGTCTCATCCTGAGTGACCACATTTCTTATATGTGGTCATTTTTCTCTGAAAGGACTTACATGATGTGCTGCAGAGACATGTTAAACATATTAAGCCATTGTTATTTATAGCTCATACAAAAAGACTGATTAATACAAGTTTTGGAATTTAAATAAACACAATAGGCTTAAACAAGTTTGCCAGAAAAATCAGCTCTGCTTGACTCTCTACCTTTGCCAAGTTGCAGAGATTTCTGTGCTGGTCATGATTGTGCTCCCTGTTGATTCTTGTCTCTCAGTGATCAGGACAAATTAATCAACACAGTTTGCTTTCCGTGTTTGTAAGTGCTGATTTGAGCATGATGTTACTGGAAGGCTTTACTTTCATCTTTTTGTTTCCGTTTGTTGGTAGAATTGACATGATTTGACCTTTCAAGAAACTCAGTCAACATAGAAAACTGTTGTTTTATGAAGTGTAATGTCCACACTAATGGACTTTTTTACATATTCTGTAGTTTTAGACACAAGATATTAGTTACATATATGTACTTGTTATGTATTCTTGGTCTACCTGCCAAGGGACAACAGATGCACATTAACTATTAGCTAACTCTGGTGCAATTACATTTAAATGTGCTCTGCCACTGTAAAAATAAATAATAAAATCATATGTGTGTGGTATAAGTAGAGGTATTATAGATTGTTCTACTCCTAAATAACTCGTGCTTTAATGTTTAAAGTGTGTTTGTGTGTATGCGTGTCGCTGTGTGTTACCTTTTAAACATCAGGTTGTATCATTATGTGGTTGTATCATCACACAGAAACAAGGCGCTGTGATTGTATAAACGTTTTACTGGTTGTGATTATCATCCTGTCAGTGATCTGACAAGATGACAAGTCTGAGAATGCTGCCAGTGTGTGTTTATATCTGTGTGTGTATGTGTGTGTGTGTGTGTGTGTGTGTGTGTGTGTGTGTGTGTGTATGTGTTAATATCTGTGTGTGTGTGTGTGTGTGTGTGTGTGTGTGTGTGTGTGTGTGTGTGTGTGTATGTGTGTGTGTGTGTGTGTGTGTGTGTGTGTGTGTGTGTGTGTGTGTGTATGTGTTAATATGTGTGTGTGTGTATGTGTTAATATCTGTGTGTGTGTGTGTGTGTGTGTCCCTTAAGGCTAGTATCCCTCACAGCCTCTGGAACAGACTGTCCTTTTCTTGCAGTTTATTCATCTTCCTCTTCTTTTTCTTCTTCTGTCTCTTCCTCTGGTCTAACTTTATCAATCCCTTCATCCATTTGTCTGTTTTGTAGAACAGTAATGGACATTTTGACTCTTCCTAATGAAAAGTCTTTGGGTCCTTCCCTTTCCCCCCACTCTTCTTTTATCCCTACCTCACTTAAAACCTCTTTTTATCAGTCTCTCTCTGTCCACATGCCAGTTGGCTGCTTATCTGCCCTCAGGTGTTTATTGACCAGTCCTCTTCCTTTCTTTGGATCCATCCATCCATTCATCCCTCCATCCAGCTGCTCTCTGCCAGTGTACTCCCCGGTTGCTGGGCTTTGGCAGGGCTGTGGAAAGATACTGTGCCGTGTTGTTTCTGACACTTGGCTCTGCTCACACTGCTTCAGCCAGGCTCACTTTCCCTATATTGTCGATCTATCTGCTGAATGGCGTCTCACAATCGTAACACCACCTCTCAGCAAGAACATGGAGTTTTCGGGATGCTGCTGTGTTGCAGAAGTTTTCATATATCATGTAGCAGGTACAAATTAATGCCATATTGTTTTGCAGATGCTTGTAGTTCCAAGCTCACTGAGAATTAACAACCAGCATTGCAGCTCCATAGTAGGTTCATATCTTAAGCTGCAGTAAAATATCCCAAAATATTTGTTATATATCTAAGACATAATGGATAACAATTCAGGCTAACAAACAGGTTAGTACTTTTTATTTACTCTGTCACATAACACATTTTTTCTGCAATTCAAGTATTCAGTTTTTAGTTCAAATAAGCAACCAGTTCATTTGAAATGTATTCACTGTTCCTTTTCATTGAGAGAAAATCCTTGACACATTCTCCCTGTTCCAGTTTGAATGCTGTGGTTGTGTCAGTGCACATGTGTAGCTCAGGCTGAACTACACATTCTAGCTGAACTGCTCACCATCGAGATTGCAGAAAGGACAGGGACGGCCTTTACATCCTATAGAAATAGATGATGTGAGATGTAGCCTATGAGTCCTTTCTGTTTTCAGAGGAGCAGCTGTGGCTGATATTCTGCTGTTCACTTCGCTGTCACACCTGTGCAGTAGACTCAGGGACCCTCAGTTTGTATATTTTCTTTCCACAGAGCAGGCAGGGAGACCACAGGCACAGACCACCTCTGCTTGACACTTGTTGTCTTCTAGTTAGGTTTCTTTTCAAACAAACCAGCATCCTACAAGGTTTTTTTCTAAACAGTATATCAACATTTTATTTGTAGGGATTATTTTGACATTATGAGAGAGACAGGCTATTAGAAAGCCAGTATGCAAAACTGTCTGGGCTTTAAATGGACAGTGTTTATACAGCTCAGCTCTTGTGGTGAAACAGACACAAACTATTAAAGCCAACATGTATTTATCATTGATGTGGAAATGTGCCTGAATAAAAACAGAAGAGATAGATAACATAACACTAGTTCCGAACAATGATATAAATTGTTGCATAAAAATGATCAGAATGCGAGGAAAGTAATGTTTGAACCCCCCCTTACCTGTTGGTGCCAGCTATTAATTAGCAAATATTATACTATATTAAACATATATTAAACTGACAGGTTGTTGCTGAAAACAATTTTTAGGCACATTTTATGTCAAATTTTTGTATTTAATATATTTTTCCTAACACCCCGGCTGCTGTGGGAACCATGGCACACACATATGAAGGAACATTCACACATGTATTATGTGATAAGTCTGTATCTGTTCTTGAAGCAGAGCTGTGTCTGGTGATAGCCAGTTTATGAAGTCATGATGAGACAGGCTGTAACTGACAGGCTGGCTGCATGTGTGGGTGAGTGTTTGTTTGTCTCTGTGCGTGAGCCTTTGCATGATGGTGTGTACAACCCTGTCATTCATTGCACTGCCCTGCATCACCCCCTCAAAGTCTCTCTCCTTCCTTAGTATCTTCATGAGCCAGAAACATGTGCTGGTAAGGATAGAGGGATGTGGAGAGAGGAAGCTAAATAGGAAGAAAGAATGAAAATGAAGTGTGTTAATGTTGTATGGCGGTGCTAATGTGTGGCTGCAAAGTAACAAATCAGAAGAGAGCGACTGATGTTGAAGGAAGAGAGAAAAGGAAAGAGAGAAAAGAGGGGGGGATACATTAAAATGGGGAGAAAGGAAATAGGGTAGGGAAAAATAGAAGGATGGGAGAAAATTAGACAAAGCAAGCCAGGGATAAGAGAGAGAGAGAGTGAGAGTGAGAGAGAGACGGGGAGAGCGAAGGGAGGAAGAGGATGAATAGGGTAATAATGGCTCAGTGTGAGAGCTGTTGTAGAAAAAGAGAGAACGGCTGAGTGAAGAAGAGAACAAAATGAGGCTGAGGGCACTCAGACAGATAGAATTAGACACACTGCAAAGGGTTCAGTGTGTGTGTGTGTGTGTGTGTGTGTGTGTGTGTGTTTGTGTAGGTTTGTCACACACAGAGAGTGTGTGCTTGTGTGTTTATGTGTACACTTGCATTGTGTGTACAGGCGGCAGTATTCTGCAGATGTGGTACTAGGTTGGTAACATGTGTGTTCATACGTGTGTGGGTAAGAAGGGCATTTTGATGAGTTTTAGGAAATGGACAAATGTAACGGTAATGATGTGTAATGCTTGGTTATGTGGGTTTTCTTGGCTTGTGTGTGTGTGTGTGTGTGTGTGTGTGTGTGTGTGAGAGAGAGAGAGACACTAAGGAGGGTATGAGTGTGTGAGGCTGAGCTTCAGTAAATCTGTGTTGATGGTGCTAAAAGACCACATGCTCTAAAGCTGCCTCCATGTTCCATTTCTCTTTTCTCTGTCCATAGAAGTGTCACTGACAGACCTCCCTGCTCGTTAGAAAGGTGTTTTAATGCAGCAGAGGCTTAATGTGCTGTAAAGGTGCATCATAAGGTGCACTTATTATCTTACAGTACAGGAAATGATCATATATTCTCCCTCTCTCCTTCTGTCTCTCACTTCTCTTTCTTTCTTTTTTCTTTCCTTCCCAGGCGGAGATTGTCAAGCGTCTCAGTGCCATCTGCGCTCAGATCATCCCTTTCCTCTCTCAAGAGGTGAGTGTCACTGCTGCCAGACACACTTACTCCAAATATGCAGGCACATAAAAAGGAGACAATTCTTCACCTCCCCAGGCTTATATCATATCTTAAAAAATAGACTCCTATAAATATGATTCTGTAATAAGCAAGTTAAACATTTTGTATATTTTAGAGAATATACTGTTTTACGTTTATCTGTGATAAATTAAACATTTGGAACGCATTGCTTATACTCGTACTGTAACTGTGATCCCATACTGCTTTGTTGGTACTTGTATTTCTAGATAAAGACCTGAGTACTTTTGCACCACTGTTAACATGTCATTTACAGTGTTGTAGTTGTACACTACATGACTCAGAGCTAGATATCGAATAAGCCCTACTGTTAATTTTATCATATGTAAGTGGAAAAAATCTTTGGAAAGACCACAGAGTTGTCAATTGTCTCCTTGGTCGTTTCATCGCAATTATTGCAAACTGCAGGATTTATCATCCTTTTCTTTTTTAAAAGGCAGAAAAACTTTCTTATCTTAACAAATCCCTTTTGGCTAAATACATCCTCACTAAAAACACAATCTGACTTATCATTTAGTAAAAAAAAAGATCACAGCAAACATTTTGATGCAGGTTATTGTTGAACATGGGTTCAACTTTTTGGGTACTTCTGGGTGAGGAGAACAAAATCCTGTTTGTTGTTAATTAATTAATTAATTTGCACTTATCTGTAATTAAAACATCTCTAATAAGAGAGTGATGTGCAAATGTAACAGAGCAACAGAATGTATTTCTGTGAAATCTGTTTAAAAAAGTCATACACCATAATGGCAAAGTCCTGAAGCTCATATATATGTAGCATTTTTCATGCAGAAATGTTATCTTCATAGTTCACTAGTGAAAGGAAAAAAAAGTGTTTTTCTTTAAGGACAGCCATGTCAAGATCAGCTGGTTTCTGTTGGATTTATGAACTCCTGTCCCATGGTGCTGTGCTGCATGTGCCTCATATTGACTCCCGTGGTTTGTTACCAATATGTCTTCACAAGGTCAAGATGACCTGATATTAAACAATTTGCCCATGTCAGCTTAAACATTATAGAACTATTTATAATAATGAAAGAGCCTACTATAAAGGAAATAAGAACGATAACTGACTTAAAGAGGACTGAAGATTTTGTTTTCCCAACATTCAGAACCAATTATGTTTCAGTTTAAATGTAGCCTTTGCAATATTTTCATTTAGCAACATAATTTCCAGACTCTCTGCTCAGTGCAACCTTAAAAATCAAGGAAAGGAGGGTTGTTGAAGTGTACATTAATATTTGGAAAAGTTGTGTATGTGTGTGTGTACGTGTGTGTTACTCTTTTGTGTGCTGGTTATTCTGTGTGTTTGTAGATTGGTGCTAAAAAAAAACCAGTGCTAACACTTATTTCCATGTGAGAGAGTGAGAGTGAAATGATGAGTTTGTTCCCTGGAGACAGGATGGTCACAGCTCTGTCAGTCTGATCAATATTGACACTGTTTGTTTGTTTGTGTGTGAGTATTATAGCACTGATGAATATTTGTGTTTGTGTGACTGATAACATTGGGATTTTGTGCAAATAGAACAGGGATTTTAGTAAGTGTGTCTTTGAGCATTTGTGTGTGGCTGTATGTACAGTGTGTGTGTGTTTCTGTTTGTGTGACTGTGATGTCAGTGGGTGTGTTCTGTGAATGTATGACTGCTAAATAGAGACAGATATATGTGTACGTCTTATTATACAAGAAGAGTTTATATGTTTTAACACCTTTTCTTGGAGCTTTTCTTAAGTTGGATTCACGTTATGATTGCTAATGTGGTCCTTACTTCCTGTCTCTGAATGTGTAACTATGTGTTATAATACTTTATCTGTATGTGTGTGTAGCACCAGCAACAAGTGGTCCAAGCAGTGGAGAGGGCTAAGCAAGTCACAATGGCTGAACTGAACGCCATTATCGGGGTGAGTCACCTCTATTCATCCTGACAGCACAAACACTTACACACACATTTACTTGAAATGCTCTGAACAATCTGACTGGTTGATGAGTCAACTAATTAAATAGCCTGTCACTTGTCTTTGAATGTGTAATGAAATGTAGTATGTAGATCTCAAAAAAGAATCCACAGATAGGGGCAGGCATTAGGACCGGGGAAAGCCAATGGACATTTTCAAGCTTTATTCTTTTTCTAAATTAAGTCTGGTCCATGAATGACTATAATTCTTGTGTTTTTTTACTTTTCTATTTTTCACTAAGAGAGCCAAGCTGTTACAAACAGATGTTCATCAGCATCTCTTCCCCTGTGTGGAGTCAGCTTCTTTTATATAAAGCATGATTAATAAGTTGTGGCAGTGTTCCTGTTTGATAATTGTTCCCAATTTTAAGGCTGCATCTGCATAAATCAAGATGTCACGATAGACTTACTACCAGTAATAGCTGTGGAGCAGTACTTTATAAACCCCCTACTGCTAGTTTTAATGAGTACCTATAAAGAAATGATTAAACATGGCTTGAACATGGACGCTTTTGCTCAATGTCCTACATTGAAGTTGTCCTCTCAAAAATGTTGAAGAGTAACAAATTCCTTTTTGAAGTTATTTCTAATGACATTAATTCTTGTCAGATTGAGTTTTATAGCACAGTCTACTTACTCTTCTACAAAACTAGGATGTGCATTATTTAGTAATTCTCAGGTGTATGTGGTTAAAGCCTTCTGGACAACACACATTTCACATAGAGAAAAAAATGAAGCTAAAATACAGACAGACTCAGGAAAATGTGAAAACAAATAAAAAAACAAACCCTGTCTCTAGAGTTGTCGTGCTCACATGCTATACATTGAAAATACCCCTACACCTACATTTAATAATGTATGATCACCTGACTTAGAGCAGGATCTTCTTGCCTGCACTTGTATGTGCTTATATACACACACACACACACACACACACACACACACACACACACACACACACACACACACAGTCATGGTTCCTGAGTGCTGCAGTAGATGGGGCTTTCCAGAGCTTGTCAGAGCACTGATCACATTACTGTCTACTTAGAGTCCTTTGTTCTGCACAGCACTACAAACACTGCTGTCTCTAAGGTGTGTGATTGTGTGAGTGTATGTGTGTCCAAACACACCAGACTGACAAAACAACACATAGAAAAAAAAACACATCATAAAGCTCCCTTCAGGATAATAGCCTTCCTTTTTTATCTCTAGTTGCTCTTTTGCTCCTCTCTCTCTCTCTATCCCCCATCATCCTCTGTTTCCGGTCTCCTCTTTGTCTTTCTGCTCTTTTTCCTTCTGGATTTTTTCACGTCTTTCTCTCTCTTACTGGCCATGTCCTCATTTCTCCTCTTCCTTTCTTTTTTCTTTTTTTTTTTACTTTGTATTATCTCTTTCTCTCTCCACTGCACATTCTCCCTCCCTCTTCATGTGCTCATTTACTGTCTCTCCCTATCGTCTCCCTCCTGCTTGTTTAATTCTCCTTCACTTTTCACTGCTTCCACCATGACTTCCCTCTGTTCCTCCCCATCATTTTCTCTTTCTCTCTTTGTGTTTTTCCTTGGCCTCTTTCTGTCTTCCTCACCCTGCTTCTCCTTCATATTAAATCCCATTTATTCTCCTCATTCTTTCCTTTTTTTCCTCGTCTCTGTTTCCACCTCCATTTCCCTGTGCATCATGAGCATTTCATTACCTTCTTCCCTTCTTTTTCCTTGTGCTCGTCCTTGGTGTCCATCTTTTTCACCTCTTAATCCACTAATCTCTTTAACATCCTATCTTCCCTCATCTGATTTCCCTCTCTGTCTGTTGAGCTGTCCATGTGGATTTGATTTGATTTCACTTCCTCCCTTTCTCCTTGCTATCACACATCCCCTTTCCAAACACACCACCCCCACTTCCTCTTACTCCCCCCCTTCTTTCTCCTTTGTCACTTTCTCCCATCTCCTTTTTATATCTCTATTTTCTCAACCTTGTGTTTTTTCTAACCAACCAACCCCTTGTATGACACCAACCCCTCCTTCCCTCCCTCCCCCACTCTCTCTCTCCCGGCTCCCTCCTTTCCCTGTGGCCACAGCAGCAGCAGCTCCAGCACCTGTCTCACCATGCCCCTGGCATCCCCCTCACGCCGCACCCATCAGGCCTGTCTCTGGGTGCGGGCGGCTCAGGGCTCCTTGCCCTGACCGGAGCCCTGGGGGTCTCGGCTCACCTTGCCTCCAAAGATGAGAGAAACCACCTTGACCCTGAACATCTCAGAGGTACTATCGACATTTTTTTCCCCCTTGTTTATGAAAATAGTTTCAAATGTTTTGATAAGATGTGACTCCAGAGCAGAAAAAAATGTAAAACTGTGCCTCTGATGAAGCTAGATCATATTTTATAGACCTGAATTGGCAGCCTGTTCTTGTTGACCAGAAGTAAGCAGATACACAGTTTCAGGATCCAACCTTTATAAGAATATTTATCCTAATGATATCATAGAAACATTGTGGCATTCACAGCAAGTTAAAAAAAAACTTGAGTTCAAATTTTGAGAAAGTTTTGTAAGTGAAAATTATTTTATAAAAAGAAAGTCAGTGTTTGGAAAAGGGCTCATTATTGAAAGTCTTTTTTTAAAGATTGAATTTTGGACTATTATGCCTTTATTTAAGAGGACAGTGGATAGAGTAGAAAATCAGTGAGAGAGAGTGGGGAATGAAATGCAGGAAAGTAGTCAAAGTTCTGACCTGAACATGGGCCGCCCGCTTGAAGGACTATGGCCTCCGTACATGTGGCCTATCCACTAGGCCAGTGGTTCTCAACTCGTCTAGTCTCGGGACCCACCACCTACTCCTCTGTGCGACCCAAATTTTGGATATTTTTCGACCAATCAGATTTATTCACTGAAAAATTGTGCAGTTTGGACCTCAGACGTTACAAAACATGCGACAGAAGGAAGAAACTGAACAAAACAAAAACATGTTTAAAAAGTTTGTTTCCAGGCACACATTCGGGATCCACTGAAAATGGCTCCGCTATCCACCTCTGGTTCCCGACCCAACAGTTGAGAACCACTGCAATAGGCCATATGAACCCGAAAAGTCTTTTATGTCAATACAAGTGAGACAGTGATAAGGATTCTGGGAAATCATCAGGAATAAAACAATCAGACAGCATGCAAACAAGAATGATCTTTTTCTTAAACAACATCTTGTATGTGTGTTCATGTGTGCATGCAGTGTTTATTTCAGTTAGTTTCAGACTAGATAAGGCACAACTCTGGAGCTCTGACGACAGCTGCAGAATAAGAAAAAGATATCATTACAGAGCAGATAAAATGCAAAGCAATACTATACATCATTTGTGACAGGCAGCTTTTGCGTCACTTGTACAGCAAGTCACCTTTTGGACTGAATTTGAACTTTCTTGTTTAGACTGCTGTCATAATATGGACAGATGTATTCAAGCCACTTGTGTAAATGCAGGAGAAACGTTTTCTCCCTGCGAACTCTCATTCACCCCGATACAATATCTTATCTTTTCTCTCTGTATCAGGCATCAAGCCAAGAGAGACTTTCTCATGAATAAGGCCAGAGCCAGAAAGACAGGAAAGAAAAGGAACATCAGAGGAGAGAGGGGGAGAGATAGAGGGATCATTTTGCTCATGAGAGTGTGTGTGTGTGTGTGTGTGTGTGTGTGTGTGTGTGTGTGTGTGTGTGTGTGTGTGTGTGTGTGTGTGTGTGTGTGTGTGTGTGTGTGTGTGTGTGTGTGTGTGTGTGTGTGTGTGTGTGTGTGTGTGTGTGTGTGTGTGTGTTTGTATGTGTCTGTTCTTACAAATGAGAGAAAGAATGAGTGTAAAGATAGTGAGCATTGAAAGAGGCAGCAGGGGAAGAGAGCAAGCTTTGTCTGGTGGAGAACAGAGAGAGGGAAGACAGAGAGGAGTCTGGGATCAGGCACAATAGCAGGTCTGTATCTCTATTAGAGAGGAACAGTTGTAGTTCAGCCTAACCTTGGCCGACTGGGGAGACTGTTGTTATTTTGATTATCAGTACTGACGTCAAACTCTCCCTTTTTTCCCCTTTATTCCCTCTCTTTCACCCTCTAATTTTCTTTCTATACTCTGCTATCTCTCCTTACTGTGCTCTGCCCCGTCCCAGAGGGAGCACCCAGCAGGGTGAGTAGCTGTGTAGTGTGTTCAGTATGTCTTTGTGTGTGTGTGTGTGTGTGTGTGTGTGTGTGACAGTGATAAACGGATGGAAATGGAGATGCACTGTAAAGTGGCATCTATAAAAAAAGAGCTGTGTATTGCTGGAGCTCAGCCAGCAGTAGCACAGCTCCACACGGGCACAATAGCCGCTCAGCGCTATCAACCTTGAGCTTCTCAAGGTTTTTCTCCATCACACCAACATCCAAGCTCACAGGGTTTCACTGCTATCTACAGGAGAGGACAAATCGACTGAATGGATGAACAAGCAAGTGTTTCTTAATCAGCACCACAAATGTTTTAGTAATCTACAAGACTTACAGAACAATTAAAGGATTAAAACCCACTGCAATTGCTTACTGCCCAAAACTTAGCAGTGAGTGTCTGCAGAAAGTTGCTTACAGTATTTACTTGACTGTACTATGCATCCAGTTGATACTGTACATTTTCAGCTACAGGAGACTTCTTCATGTCTGATGTGGGGAAAAAAAGCTCCAAATATTTCCCAGCAGACCTGTGATAAGCGTTTGAAAGTATAATTCCCAACAGAATCTCTTCCTTGAATCTTGAGTAAAATGTTGTTATAAACTTGCACATGTTCCATTACAGAAAGGGTGAATTAAATCTATTTCAACGCTTTCTTCTAAATAGCGACACAACTTTATCAGAACACAAAAATAAATCAACAACTGGCTGTTATATAGTTCTCAAAACCAAGGGCAAAAAAAAAATAACATCTGGAAAATGATAGTATAGAAGAGGAATTGAATAGTCATTGCATAAGAGAATACAATGATACTGGATCATTGATGACGAGCTAATCATTTAGATGCAACACCACACTTTTTCTTCAGACATAATTATCAAGAAAAACACCAAGTGCAGCTCTCCTTTCACTCACTAGGCTTCAAAAGACTGAATGACCTGATGGAATTTTGTTTGCATCGAATGTTAAGAGAATGCGCTAGGTAGAGGTGCTGAGAGTGCTGCAGCATCCCCTTTAATCAGGCACAATTAAAATCATCATGCTATTAAAATGTTTAAATATATATATATATATATATATAATATTTACCCCATTTCTTGGGATATGTACCAGTAGATGTAGTACACTGATATGTGTGCTCGCTTTCGACCTGTTTACTATCGTTGCTGGTTTATAATACCTCCTGTAAAGTGATAGAACTCACAGCAGGTTGTTACGCACACATTGAGGAGTTTCAGAGAGATTTTCAACATACTCAAAGTCATCAAAGATGTCTGATCATCCTGTCAGAGAGAGCAACAGAACTAGATGTTACCCCAGAATTTGGAGTTGAAGTCGATTATTCTTTGAATAACTTTAAAACAACTTCTGAGGGAGAGAGATAGAGAGCTTATATCAATCAATCTTTATATGAAATAGTGGGTGAGGTAGTATGCCATTACATGCACAGGTGCACAGCTTTGAAACAAAAACTTTAACTGATCATCTGTTTGAATGTAGCTCAGTTTACCAATGAAGTGTACAGACTGCAGTCTCTGTTACCAGACTCATGCTGTCCAAACACCTCCAACGTGCATTAAGTGTGCATATATGTCTTTGGATCTGCTCGTCACCCTCACTGCTCTTTTTTAAAGACTGATTATAAGACTCTTTGTGAACTTACAGGGTAACATTTGTTGTTTCTTGAAATGTTAAATGTTAAGGAAAACGGTGAGCTGCTGTCAATAGTCTTAAGTATTAATAATCCTGAACATTAAAACTAATTAATAAAATATGAATTTGTAAAGCACAGAGTATGACAATATCATATAGCATGACTTCTCTAAGCAACCCCCCCTGAAACTGCACTGCGGCACATGGGTAACTAAAAAACAAAAATACATCAAATGATTGACTTAAAATGATTCTATTCTATTCTTTGTTAACAATACACCAAGACCTCAAAAAACCATCATGCATGTGTTATTTTACCTATGACATTCAAAAAGTGTGGTCTGTCTTTAGCATAGACAGACACTGTAGCGCTGTCTGACTCAATGTTGGTGAACATCATCACTGTTCAGTGATACAGGCCGATTAAACACTCACTTCATTTATAAATTAAGTTTATAAATAAACCAAATCCATCCTTTCCAAAACAGGCTAGCGAAATATGAAATGTATACAAGTGCTCATCTGGCCTCACAGGTTCTCACATATTTTATTTTCACTGCCATTAAAAGTCCCTGTTAATTGCCTGGAGAATGAATGCAGTGCAAATGTGCTGATTGAAATTCAATGGCCGTGTATGGTTTATTCTTTTCTCTCTGGCTGCTTTAATGAAAGCCGTGTGAACACTCCCTTACTGTACTGGCTGCAGTGGACAGCTGGCCTTCATCAGTGTGACTGCTGATAACACAGAGAGAAAGGGGGAGGATGTTAGAGGGAGGTGGAGAGTGAAATTAGAATGGAAAAAGGGGGGGAAGAGACTAAAGAAGAGGAAGAAAATAGGGAGGGAAAGGTTGTTAAAGAAAAACTCAGAGAGTCTTTGTTCTGGCTGTTATTGTTGAATTAAAATGATTTAAGAGCGCCACTGACTTAACTTCTCCTCTCTCTCTTTCTATCCGCAGTGAAACCCTTAACATAATTGAATTGCTAAACACAATGCTGGTTGTTAAACATCAGGAAAATATTTCTCCTATGAGTTGAGATTTGTGCTGAACTTAGCCGAGCATTACGATGTTGGCAAAGGGAGGAGAGGAGGCGTAAGGAGGGATGCATATCAATCGGCATTAGTCAGAGAGTCCTTCACGAGTAAAACATGTTGGAATTTTAAACAGAGGGGGGAAAGGGACAGTGAGAGGAAGTCAGGAGAAGAAGAAGGAAGAGAGGGAAATTTGTTGAGCCGCACTGTGCTCCATTGTGTGGTTCCTCCTCTCCTCTGTCTGGGGCTCGCCTTCCTGTCGACCCCCCTGGGCTCCTTCCTGTGTGACTCATTGGCGTGTTGAAACCTCACTGCTCTTGTCCTCCCCACAGGGGGACAGAGAAAGACAAGTGGCCCTCATGGAACTTCTGGCCCCTACCCTGACGCTAGAACAACACAATGCTTTGATTGGCTCTTCTGAGTGCTGAGCAGCGGGCCGGCCTGTATTGTAAATACGCCTGCACAGCTTTATTGCCCAATAATGAGAGTCATATTTTACATAGGGACGGGTGTGTCCAGGGGAGCACACTAATTAGCTGTATAGGCTATCTCATCTGCTTCTACGGCTGCGACTTGACCGGTGCTTACGTCGGCTGTTCTTAATGTGTGTGAGTGTAATGTTATCATGAGAGTTTTTATTTTATGGGGTTTTCTGCTCATGATTGTGTTACTGCACTGTGTCTTTTTCTCTTCTTAACATGAACTTATGTCTTACAAGATAGTGACTGTGTATGCATGTTTTGTTTTGTTTTATGTGTTTGCACAATGCTGACTTAGTATAAAGACTTTTTTATGATTTTTTTTTTACAGTTCTTGGTCAGATGTGTCTTTTATCACCTGTCTTTACTGCTGCACCATTAAGAGTTTGTGTGTTCTTTCTTACGGTGTGTGTGTGTGCGCTTGTCTCTCTCCAGAGTAAGTCAGTGTCATCAACAGACAGTCAGCCTAACGAGGAGCGCCAGGGTCCTTCAGGAGGGTACTCCTCCTCACAGGGAGGCGCAGAGGCAAAGAGGAGGCGCTGTGACGACAAAGATTCTCTTCCTCCACACTCCTATGTACGTGTTTGTGTGTCCTTGTCCCAAGATAAGATAAGTTGAGGGTAAAAAGATGTTTTTAGAGTAATATACTTAGATACCAGTTTCAATTCATTTCTATAAGTGCGCCATTTATAATTTTTATATCAAATCTTGTAGAGAAAACACAACAAAGATGTCCCATACTGCAGGCCAATCTGTGTAGTTACTTGTGTGTGTGTTTACTTACGACGAGTGACATTATAGGCCACCCAGAGGTAAAGGACCCATGGCCAATCAGAGTGGTGTTTGTTTTGGATGGATCCAATGTGGGAAGAGCGAGGAGCCACGGGCGATGTAATGCCAGAAGAGAGACAGCCAAGGCAGATAGCTGTAATGAATGAGATAGCTGTGTGTTTGCAGTCTGGAGGATTGATTGACACTGGGAGGTCTGTCTGTGCAACACGGCCTCCAGCTAAATCAGTTTGGCATCAACAACAACAGTCCAAATCTTTCCATTAATTCAGAGCAGCAACAAGCACAGATAGTTTCCACTTTCTAAATATTTTTTTGTCCTCTCTCTCTGTCTGCTGAGGAGCATAACACCTTCCATTTCTCTCTGTTCTTCTCCATCTCTCGCTGTCTTTTTACCGTCATCTCTCCTTATCTCTACTTTTCATTCTTACCCTCCTTGTTCTGACAGTTTTTTTTTTCATTTTATTCTGTATGTTTACTTATTCCATCTTTCTCACAATTTTTCTCTTTTTCTCTTACAATTCCCCCCTCACTTTCCCTATCTCTCTCTTTCCATTTCTCTTTCCCTCTCACTTTCTCTCTCGCTCTCCCTCTCTCTCTGTCCCCCCTCTCTTTGTCTCCTCCTCTTTTTTTTCCTTTTTCTCCTTCTATCTATCTGTGTCTCCCTCTCTCTCCCTCTCTCTCTCTCTCCCTCTCTCTCTCTCTCTCTCTCTCTCTCTCTCTCCCTCTCTCGCTCTCTCTCTCTCTCTCTCTCTCTCTCCCTCCCTCCCTCCCTCCCTCCCTCCCTCCCACTCCCTCTCTCTCTCCCGCCATCTGCATCTGTATTTCTGTCCTAGGAATAGACTGTAGACATAGCCCTGTTTTGGCTCGGTATAATTAGGTGCTGATGTCGCTCCACACTGATGTCAATAGGAATATCAGGCCATGATCACATCAAAGCTCTGTTGCCATGGTGACTAAGTGCCAACGTTCTTACCCCAGAAAAAAAGGGCGAGAGAGATGTGGAGAAATGACTTGACAAAGAGCAAATAGAGTAAAAATCTTCCATGGATGGAGAAAGAGCAACAGCGTTTGTGTGAGGACAAGTAAGAGATGGAAATAGTTTCTGTATGAGATGTTTGGAGAGAACACATGCTGTAGGCCTATAGTGTGTCAGTCTTAAATTGTACATGGTGGACACCCTGTGAAAGGAAGCAAAGAGCAGCCAGTCATATTGATGTATCGATCTGTGTTTCCATCTGTATTATTCAAGTTCTGCACTGTGTGAGTTATTTCATCTCTTATTTGTCTTCTTTGCTGCTCAGGACAGTGATGGAGACAAGAGTGAAGACAACCTCGTAGTGGATGTCTCCAATGAAGTAAGTTACCGGACAGGTTCAAATAAGCCCCTACATCATTTTTGTCCCGGCTGACAGTTAAGCACAGCCATAAGATATGCATTTGCAGAACCATGGGCTCCAAGGAAGAGGAACTGCTCCCTCTGTATATTTAGCGAGATCATTCTTAATGAATGACTCATTTGTTCTTATTTACATTCAATTTCAATTCAGTCTCCTAAAGAAATTGTCTGTGGTTCATAGTGGATATTTTATTGCTTCAAAAAATTCCACCTTCAGTGTGAATGCTAACTCAGAATTTTCTCCGCTATGGAAAATATCAAACTCCTCAATCACAGCCTTTAAATCCAACTCTGCCCACTCTCCCCTACACACTTCTTACAGCTACGTCCTCGTGCAAGAGCTATACATCCCTGTTGCAGAAAACATCTTTGATTTCCTTAGAAAGCCACATGTAACAAGCTGTCTTTATCCAACAGGACCTCTCTGACTCTGGGTAAAAGCCCTATCATAACCCTATCAGTCCAGCTGTCCATAGGTTGATTTATAATGCAGAACTGTGTGTGTGTGTGTGTGTGTGTGTGTGTGTGTGTGTGTGTGTGTGTGTGTGTGTGTGTGTGTGTGTGTGTGTGTGTGTGTGTGTGTGTGTGTGTGTGTGTGTGTGTGTGTGTGTGAGTGTGTGAGTCAACAACTGATATGATATTAAATTTAACAGTTATTTTATTGATTTTTCAAAAAGATAATTTTCCGATGAATCCCTCTGTCTTTAAAATGTCATGTAGAAGTAGAAAATATGTCCAGAACCTACAGACATGAATTCTTTATGATTTCATATATTATAAATTAAGGATTAATTGCTCATTGAATGTTCACAGTGAATAAGTATATTCTCTTTAACAATAGAAAAATCACTGAAATGGCGTTCTTGGCAAAATACCTGACAATAAGTCTCATTTTCAACCTCATCAGGCACTCAAAATATCACACACACAACATTGTATTTTAATTCTTGTTTGGCATTCTCTGTTTCATTGAAAGGTTTCTACAGCAACCTTGGTTTGTCTGCGTATCTGTCGATGTGTGTATTGGGTATGTGTTTGCACGAAATGTGAAACAAGTCAGCAGGTATTGAGCTACTTCAGTTTTCCACTGCAGCTTTCCTTGTTAATAAGAAGAGCTCCTATTATCAGCCTACACACACACACACACACACACACACACACACACACACACACACACAAACACACACACACACACTTGTTCTACAAATGTTCTCATCTACCTCCTCAATGTATTTTTTGAAGCTTCTCTTCTTCCATCTTTGTTTCTTGTCCTTTTATTATTTCTTTCCTACTCCTTTCATCCCGCTTCACCTCCCTCTTTTCGCCCCCTTTCTCTCATGATTACTGCAAACTGGTTCATTTTAATATATGCAAAGCTGCTAATGCCTCTGGAATAGTTTTAGTTCTTTAAATACTTCACACAGTGTACCAAAATATGTTTAATCTAAGCCCTCTGTATTTTGATATTGCACACAAAAGCAAAACTGGTCTCTTGTGTGGTTTAGAAACTGGTATAAAAGCAGAAAGAAAAAAACCCAAATGTGGGTAATGGCAGAGAAAGGAGGGGATTTCTCTTGTGACTGATGTGTGTGTATAAATCTATATGGTTCTGTACTGTATGCTTGTTTAAGGCCATGCACATTCATGTTTTACAGCTACAGGAAAGTCTGTGCGTCTGCCTTCCTTTATGTGTACATACTGTGTGTGTGTGTGTGTGTGTGTGTGTGTGTGTATGTGTGAGTGCTAGCAATTAAATGTGTGTGCTGATCACTATGGCTCAGTGAGAAGTGCTAACTCCAGCACTTTGTTCTTGGGGGAGGCAGCTCTGGCTCAAAAGGGTCTCCAGTGATGAAAGCAGCTGTAACAGGGACACAGTCTGCAGATTCACACACTTCTGCAGCACAGTTATAATCTCTGCTGTTTCGAGTGATGCCACGAGCTCTGAGCTACTCAGTGAATCAAAATTTAGACTTTGACACTACATGTTTGATGTATCCTATAAGTAACATTCACCATTTTTACTTTTTTAAATATATATTGAATCTCTTAAACAAACTTTTGAAACATATCAAACTCTGTGTTGCTAATCAATGCTTAAACACTAAAAAGAAAACAAGGAGAAAGTAATGAAAACAATGTACAGGGATGTAAACACCATGGCTAGAAATACAAAAATATTGCAACGAAAAAGACATTAAGTTGTTGTTCTTGCTGAAACAAATAAAGGTGCTGCTTTTGTTTGGGCATGTTGCATCAGGTACCTTTGAGACAATAATAATCTAGGAAAAAGCCACTGCTTTGAAGTTCTATCAGTCACCAGAGTGCTTCAGTGCATTTTGTTGATTACTCTGCCTGCAATATGAATGTAGTGGAGGCAAAATGGGGATGAAGTGAAGGGAGGAGGACTCAATAAAAAAGTAGAAGCATTATGTGACACACTGAGACTGGGACAACTTAAAACCAATTTTTCATCTTTGTCATTCAGGAGCCTAACTCTCCTGCGGGCAGCCCTCCTCACTCCCCTCAAGGGAACGGCTTGGACCGGGCTCCTACCCTGAGGAAAGAGCTCCCAGGCTCCTCAAACACAGGAGAGGCCCCCTCCACCCCAAACCCCCGCAGCCCCACCCCAGGGAAGGCCAAGGATTCCACACAAGTAAGATAGATGGAGAGATTGTTCAGGAGCGTCTGCATGCTGCCGACTGCTTTCCCTTTTAGTCGTATATGTTGCTGCTTTCAACCTGTTTAATGAGTCTGAAGAGCTCAGCCTTTTTCACTTTGTTCCCTTAGGTTGCACATTCCAGATACAAGTTTTACTATCATTTATGGGCTTTAGCTTTTGGAATAAAAACTATTTAAACTCTTATATTCGATAAATATTGTTCAGTAACTTGTCCTTGTCGTATTACACTACTTTAAGAGGCTTCATGGATGAGTATTTCATACAGTTGTAGCTGTTATAATAGCTATGCCAGTACCACTGGGACAAGTACTCCCCTTTTTACTGACATGCTCAAAAGAGTCTTTCAATCGGCCATGATTTTTACTGGTTGTATGTCTTGATTGACACCTTTACAGATGGATAAGTCCCAGTCTCCCTTGTCTAAGTCTGGCACCCCCTCCCCATCCCACCGTGACGCCCTCACCCCAGGAGCACCAGGAGCCCCTGGACCCAGCACCTCCTGCCTACGTCTGGTCAGCAAAGCAGCATCGAGTGCAGACCCTCTTGGTGAGGATAACTAAACTGAGAAAATATTGAATGTTGTAACTTGGGGGAAAAAGCTCTGATATAACAAGCTGTAACATCATTAATCGTCTACATACATTTATAATCATCTTGTTTCATTGTAACCATCAACTCAGAAAGTGTCAAATACATTTCACCCCAAAATTGTAATGTGGCTTTCTGTCTAAAATAGATGGGGAAAAAAATCCATCGATCATTCCTTAAAATGTACTTCATGCTGGAAAAAAAACGCTGCCTATAAAACTGTCATCATGATTTGGATGGGACTTGCACCTAGTCTGCCTCTGCCTTTCATGTCCTTAAACCTCTTGCCCCTTTGTTTTCCATTTCCTCAGAGTTTTATTCTTTTTAATAACTCACACTTAAATGTGTCCTTAAGTTTGTAAAACTACAATGAAACACAAAAAGAGTAAGATCCCCCTTACTCTTACTAATGTCATTGTGCTCATGGCCAAGGCTGAACTGTTCTGCTCCTCTACAGCCCATAGAGACCAACCATTGTCTTACATTTTCTGGTGTTGAGCTAAAAAAAAGAAAGAAGTGAAATACAAGAAAAAAGGTTTTCAATCTTCTCATCCCCTTTGTGAGTCTGTTTGTGCTTGTTGTGCACATGTATTGTTTCCCCCTCTTTACTTCCATCCTTCAATCCCTCCCTCCCCAGCTCTCCGCAGTCCCATGTCTGTGCCCCCCGGTTCATACCCAGCTCACTTTGGAGTGGTGTCCCACGCAGGACTGAATGGGGAGCTAGCCAGCCCAGGAGGCTTTGGAGGCGCATTGACACTCTCCCCTCAGATGAGCGCAGCAGCAAACGCATACTCCCGAAGCCCCATGGTAAGTGAAGTCCACATTATTCTTTTCTGTCAGAGTTTGATTTATTGTCTAACCTCAGATCTAACCCTATGACTGTCAGAGTGCTGAGAGACAATGGATAAATGAGTTTCGCAGTTTTATTATTAGTTGTAGCTTTGTAGCTGAAATCACAAACTGCAAAGAAAGTAACAAAAGTTAAAATACTATCTAAACTAGTCTAAACTAAACTAGACTTAACTAAACTAGACTTAACTTAACTAGACTAAACTAGACTAGACTAACCTAGACTTAACTAAACTAGACTTAACTAAACAAAACTTAACTAAACTAGACTAAACTAGACCTAACTAAACTAGACTAAACTAGACTAGACTAACCTAGACCTAACTAAAATAGACTAGCTTAAACTAGACTAAACTAGACTAGACTAAACTAGACCTAACTTAGGTAGACATAACTAGACTAAACTAAACTAAACCTAGCCCTGCCAGTCCATAGCACTTGAAGCTTACACAAATAGACAATCAGTTCTGGCAAATGTATTTATTTAGCATTAGTATGCAGCCACTTCTCGTATCTCCCACAATGCTTCAGGTTAACTAGCCTCAAGTCATATATTTCACTACTGTGCTCTATTTACCTCTCAGGGGAAAAACAGTACACTCACAGCACCACACATATTACGGTCACAATCATACTTCTTACAATTTTATCAGACTTTTTGGTTGGCCCTTGAAAGATTCTGTTGTTTTACAACCATTCTGCCTTATTAATTGGAGACCTTCATCTTTCCAAAAAATTGAATGAATTTTGGTATTCTTTCAGTTCCAAATGATTTATGGATATCTTGAAATAGTTTGTTCCATATTTAAGTTTACAAGTTAGTTCTTGTCAAGCTGTTATAGTTTCTCTTCTCTCTTGTCCCCACCAGGTGGTGTATGACTCTCGGTCTCACCTGAGAGCTCCAGGACTTTCCTCCTCTCTGCCTGGTTCCTCTGGTGGCAAGCCGTGAGTTTTTCTGTCAAAAATGAACATATTTAATGCCTTTTTCTTCCAACACAATTCACACAATTAAGATACTTTGAGAATGCTCTCTAATTACACCGGCTAGTGAACTGTGTTGTTTGCAAAAAGTGAGTTTAAAAAGAAGTATGTGAAAGCTGAGCTGGATAATCAAGCTCAATACTTGAGCTCGGTCAACAAAATGAACATATATCGACTGAATCAGAATCCAGATTATTAGTATTTTCCCCTAGCTGCTCTTTTTTTTTTATCCACACAAGGCTTTTCATAGTCTCACATTAACCCTGTCTAACAGCTGAAAGCCCTTTTTATTGTAGACAGTGTTAGATGTCCAGCACATTTTCACACCATCCACTCTGGGTTGCTGACTGAGAGATTGTCCTGTTTTTATCATTTGTTGCAGAGCAGCAATTCATTCTTACGGTGCTAATTTGAAATCATAAAACAGCCTTAGCTTCCAACTGCTCCAGTATTGATCGGCCATTAGCAATGCCACACTGACTCTGCTCTGTAATACAATATGCTATTATACATTCCCTCCCACAGCTACTGTGGGCCAAGTGATTGCTGAATTTGGACAAATATTACTGGAGTTACAAAGCCAATACGGTCAAACTTCACAACTTGCACACTAACTTGTTGTGCATTATGCATATTTACATGAATAGCTTCTCTGCCTCCACTAGCTCATTGTTTGATTGATTTTGTCTTGTTTTTCCTGTCTTAGGCCCATTTCTCAAGTCCTTTTATCTCCTTCTCAGTACAAACTCTCATTTCCATAGCTCTTAAGTTCTGTCTTGATTTATTTCTCTTCCTTTCTTTCTGTTTTCTCTGCAGTGCCTACTCGTTCCATGTGAGCGCAGATGGACAGATGCAGCCGGTGCCCTTTCCTCCTGACGCCCTGCTGGGCCCAGGAATCCCTCGCCACGCCCGTCAGATCCACAGTCTAAACCACGGAGAGGTGGTGTGCGCCGTCACCATCAGCACCTCGACGCGTCATGTCTACACCGGAGGTAAAGGCTGCGTCAAGGTGTGGGACATTAGCCAGCCGGGAACCAAGAGCCCCATGGCCCAGCTGGACTGTCTGGTGAGACATCTGAAAAGTCGTGAAACAGATACACAAAAGTGTTGAAAATAAAAAATAGAAACACCAGCAAGCATTCCAAGCAAATGTGAGTTGGTGCAATTTAATTCCTGAACCAATATGTTTGAAATACTTATACTGTTTTATTTTGTTCAATCAGAACAGGGATAACTACATCCGCTCCTGTAAAATCCTCCCAGACGGACGGACCTTGATTGTCGGTGGGGAGGCCAGCACCCTGTCAATCTGGGATTTGGCCACGCCCACTCCTCGCATCAAGGCGGAGCTGACGTCATCTGCACCCGCCTGCTACGCTCTAGCTATCTCCCCCGACAACAAGGTGTGCTTCTCCTGCTGCAGTGACGGCAACATCGTGGTCTGGGACCTTCACAACCAGACTCTGGTCAGGTAAGAGGAGAAAAAGGAGAAAAAGCAAATAAAGATTTGCTTTCAAAAATAGATTTTAGTTGGGAGCGCACAAAAGGGAGAGCAAAGCTGAATGATGTGGAAACATTTTAGGAACTTCTTCAGGTTAGAAGAGAAAAGGGAAATAAAATATCAGAGATGAAAATGAGGAGGAAAAATCGTTGCCGTCTGGGGCTTTCTTACCTAACCCTATAGTCAAATAACAGAGCCTTAGGGGATTTGGATGGGATCAACACTAAATTCTAGTAAGGTAAGAGAAGAAGGGATGTGGAAGATAGGGAGGGGAGGCTGTGTAAATATAAGAGAGATGAAACCAAGAGGGAAGAAAGGTTCAAGTGTGGGTGGGGGGAGGGCAGCAGGTGCTACAGGGAGAGATGGATTCAAACATATTTGATAAAAACACAGGATGCGTAACTATGTGTATGCATGTGTTTGTGTGCATCTGTAAAGCTTTTGTGCGTCTCCTCCCTGCAGGCAGTTCCAGGGCCACACAGACGGAGCGAGCTGCATCGACATCTCTAATGACGGCACCAAACTGTGGACGGGAGGGCTGGACAACACGGTGCGCTGCTGGGACCTCCGAGAGGGACGCCAGCTTCAGCAGCACGACTTCACCTCACAGGTGAGACACACAAACCTTCACTGAGATTTACACAACTCACAAAAAAAAGAAATCCTGTTTTTAACTTACAGGGTGAAACAAGTTATATTCAGCACAGAATGTACAGAGTTCAAATCACGAGTTTACTGACAAAACATACAAATCCTAACACACAGCAGGACCTTGACTCACAGGTTTTTACACCAACACACTGAAAAGCAAACAAACCAAATAAACATGAACAAACATCATAGAATTCAACAAACATCCCCTCACACACACAAACACATTGAGTCTGTTATTCACTCTTCACTGCCATAACAGAGCTATAGAGTTGACCACTGTTGTCAGATGAGTTTCGATCTGCCATGTAATGACTTTCTCTCTCCCTCGCCGTATCTCTCCGTCTGCCACCTCCTGTCACTCCATTTTCTCTCTCTTTCCCCATTTATTAATTCACTCCATGTTCCAACTCTATTACATCATTCCACTGTTTCCTTGATTCCTTTTGTCATCTTTTTGTTTTTTATAATGCCACTCAACATCTTTTTCTTCCATCAATCTTATCATCTTTCCTCCTTCATCCCCCCACATCCTCCCCAATCCTTGTTTTTGTTTTCATTCCTGCATCCTTTCTTCTCTGCACCTTTTCTCGATCTCCATTTCACTTTCTACCTTTTTTCTTCTTCTTCTGATTCCTCTCCTCCCTCTCTGTCTGCAGATCTTCTCTCTGGGTTACTGTCCGACAGGAGAGTGGTTGGCTGTGGGAATGGAGAGCAGTAACGTGGAAGTGCTTCACGTCTCCAAACCAGACAAGTACCAGCTGCACCTCCATGAGAGCTGTGTTCTGTCTCTCAAGTTTGCCTACTGCGGTATGGACACCTTAACACAACAACTTTGATTGCAATGAAATGTTCTCACTGCTTTCTGGCTATTTTTTCAATATGATGGCCAAGTTTTTCCTTTTCTTTAACCTTTGATACTGTCTGTGTGTGGTCTGTGTTGCTTCAGGCAAGTGGTTCGTGAGTACAGGAAAAGACAATCTTTTGAATGCATGGAGGACACCATACGGAGCCAGTATTTTCCAGGTGAGACATGAGTGCAATCTTCTGAGGATGTTTATGCTCTGTGTGTAGCAAACACACACACACACACACACACACACACACGAACACATACTGAGCCCTGGAGGCAGAAGAAAAGGAAAAATGAGGGGATTCTGAGAGTAAACGATTAACTTTTTACATTTCTGGTACGCTGATCCATAGTGACTTGCAGAGGTTTATCAGACAGTGCAGGCTGCCACACACACACACACACACACACACACACACACACACACACACACACACACACACACACACACATACTCACTCACTCACACACAACACAAAACAAATGTGATAATAGTTCAATCTTATTCTAACACTCCGTTTGAGGTTGATGTTGTAAAATGAATATGCAGGGATGCAATATTTTTCGCTGAGCCAGTTCATCTGGGTGTGAATGAATCTAGCGAGGGGAGATGAAGGTACCTTTGAGCTGGCTGTTTTGTGTGTGTGTGTGTGTGTGTTTGTCATTTTTCTGTAAGCTACAGTAGGCAGCAGGGTTGGCGGCTCCTGTCTCTCCCAGTGGGCTAAAAGGAGACTGCTGGCTATCTGCTTTTTTATCCAAATGCCAAACGTTTTTCCTGCCAAACAGCTCCCTCCTGTCTCTGTGTTATACAGAGCTGCTCTCTCTCTCTCTTTTCTCTCTCTTTCTCCCTCCTATTCCTCCCCTCTGGTTTATCACTGTCCTTTCCAGTTTCTCTCTCTTCTTTTTTCCCTCTTTCTCTTTCTATCTCTCCTTGTCTCTTTGTTTACTGTTGTCCTTTCTCTCTCTGTGTGTCATTTTTATCTTCCTCTCCTGATCTATCTGTACCTCTACCCTCACTGTGTTTATTCTCTGTCCATGTCCTCTGGTTTATCACTGTCCTTGCTTTGGTCCATATTTGTTATCTTTTTTTTCTTGCACTATCCCGTCACTTTTTGATCCTCTATGGCACATTCTCTCCTGCCTATGGCTGGTTTGTTACATATACTCTTTTTTCTTTCTCTCTATTCTTGATAAATGGAGAAGAAAAAAGAGAGAACAAGCATGGACATGACTGTGAATGTATGGTTATGGGGTGGCTGTGGCTCAGTTGGTAGAGTCGTTGCCTCTCAACCGGAAGGACGAGGGTTCAATCCCCAGCTGAGCAACATGTCCGATGTGTCCTTGGGCAAGACACTTAACCCTGCATTGCTCCCTCTGCTTCAGTGGCAGTGTATGAATGGATTTGTGTTGTACTTACTCTCTGATGTACGCCGCTTCGAATAAAAGCATCTGCCAAGTGAATTGTGGTTACATATGACTGAATACAAATGAACTTTTACATAAAATGATTATCACAGAGAAACCAAACAGTAAAACATACATCGGATATTAAAAGATTAATGTTTATGGGTAGGTTGTGACACTGAGTTATGTATTTTGCAGCCAATAGAGCTTTTTTCTTTTTTTAATTCCCCCTTCATTTAATGTAGATGTCCTGACGTGATCATTTCTAAGAATCACTTCAAATGTATTCCTCTGTCTAAAGTCAGGCTTTGTACACGTTGTCAAGGTTTTTTTTTTCGTCTGCTTCTATTACCTTTTTGTGTTTTTGTGCCACATAAAACTTAAGGTTGAGTAGTTTGTTCAAGAATTTACAAAGGTCAAGGTTGTTTTTTAGGGTCCTTGGACATTTTCCCTTTGGTTAATAACTGATTCTTTGTATTTATAGTGTGAGGTTAGAAGGGTGATTTGTGGGAATTGAAAATATTTCACTTAAGCTGTTTTATAGTTTGAATAAGGCAGTAGTCATTTCTTAAGAAAGAGAGATTGGTTTTGGACTCTAGCATGAAATATATAAAGCTTTGACAAAATTGTGTAACCTTCCCTTTTCTAATGTTGACATTTACAATGACATTTATTACTTTATCTTACGTTGTTGCATACAGATATACTTTTTAATCCCAAAGTAGAATTTTCATAATGAAGTACATAAAATATGTTTTGTTTCTACATTACAGTGACCACACTGTGTCTTCCTAAGGTATCTGCTTTTACCTGTGGTCACTAAAACTGTACCACAGTGTTTCTTCAGCTTCATGTTGACAAGACAGAGAGCGTTAGTGTACGAGTGTTTTAAAAAACTAAGAAACAACTTCTGCTTAGTCAAGAGGGCACATCTCTGTTTGATATTGTCAATTTCTGAGATTTTTTTGTTTTCTAGTGTGATGCTTTCCTGATGTTTCTTTTACTTTTTTACTTGGGTTTGCTTCGGTAAAATGAAAAAAGTCTTATATATTCACAAGTTACAGCATAAAGCAGTTTTACACACTTCCTTTTGTTTTCAAGTTCACAAACCAAGACAGAGACAGAGGTTCAGCCCTTTGACTAACTATTTAAGAAGTAGAAACAATGTGAAAAAATGTCAGAAAGAAAGCAAATAGGCTACTGTAAAAAAAAAAAAAAGAAAAAAAAAGTCACACACACACTCCTCACCTGTCTAGCATAGTATGAGGGATCCTCTGTGAAATGGCCTCTCACCAGTTGATTGTTGATTGACAGCTCTGCTTTGCCTGTGGCAGGGAGAGGAGAGGACTTAAGAGAGGAGGAGGAGGAGGAGGAGGAGGAGGAGGGGTCGACATGAGAATTGGGGAGCCTAAGAGGATGTAGGGGAAAGAAGAGGTGGAACAGAGTGTGGGAAGAAAGGGAAGGAAGATAAATGATGATGGAGCAGTGGGAGGAAGAGGGGGAGGGAGGGGGGGGGGAGCGGTGGGAGCTTTAGATCATCAAAAGCCAGGTGCCCAGGTCTGTCTTACACACAAAGAGAGAAGAGGGGGGTTGTGCATTTTGCTGGTTCATACGGTCAGTCAGACTTGTGCAGCTAGTGATGCTTAAACCTGCAGCTAATAAGGCTGCAGAGAAAGAGAGAGAGACAGAGAGAGCGAGAGAGAGAGAGCAGACGAATGAGTCAGCATCCTGGAGCAGTGCTGTCGTCTGTTTGGAAATAATTGCCTACTGTTTTGAAATGCAAATATGTCTTGTATGATTGAGTATTTAGTGATGAGTCATATTTTTCTAACATCTTTCTTTTAAGGTTTGTTTCTCTCCATCTGTCTCCACACTTCTATTTACACGTTTCCTCTCTCTCTCTCTCTCTCTCTCTCTCTCTATTTGTGTCTGTGTCTCTTACCTGCTCTTAGTCCAAGGAGTCCTCGTCTGTGCTGAGCTGCGACGTCTCCCCGGACGACAAGTACATAGTGACGGGCTCCGGGGACAAGAAGGCCACGGTGTATGAGGTGGTGTACTGAGGGGCAGAGACAAGATGGCAGGGGACAGGATGGAGTGTTTAGGGTGTTTTTTTTTTTTTTTTACATTAATGAAAAAGGAGGAGGGGAAAGAGAAGGGGCAAGCAGTTAACCAGTTGCCCTGCAAACCAATCCTGATCCTCATTTACATCAGCAACAGCAGCATCCCCGTCTCTGTCCTCATAATCCCAAACCTTACACATCAGCCCTTCTCCATCTTTATTTTTGCTGTGCTATAAGCTACTATTGAAGCTTATAAATGCCCCCCTCCCCCTCTTTGTCTATTTAGCTCAAGGATGAAGCATGATAGCAAAGAGAGAGGAAGTAGCACGATAAGAAGGACAAAGGGAAAGGGCGGTGGAGCATAAAGATAAAGTCAGAAAGCAAAAGAGGAGGAGGGGAGAAAGCGAGAAGGAAGAGAAATGACAGGGAGGAAGAGGAGGGGGAGGCCGGGTAATTAGGGCTGTTTCCTGATTAAGAGCTCAGTGGAAGGAAGGCCCCCAGAGGAGGCGCGGAGCAGCACTGCGGGAGCGCCAGCCAGGAGCACTGATACCACACAATCGATTCATTAGCCAGACAGTGGAAGCCTTAATGAGGCTGACGCCGCAGCTCGCTCTCCCCACAGAGAGGTGTCAGGAGCTGGGGAACGATGACGCTTCAGATATCCCCACACACCAACATGAAATATAGACCTGCTCACGCATACACAGGAGGCGCACGTCATTGGACTAAAGTACACACAAACACACTTGGATCCAGCCCCTTGAGGTAAACGTTGGAACAGAAACACACACACACACACACACACAACACAGAGCACCCAATTAAACATTCATGGCAGCGCTCCCCGTCTCACTGCTTAATATCTATTTTATTTTGGTCTGACAAAGGCAGCGTCTAATGAGCAGCCGAGTCAATGGGAATCTCCCAGGGCCCGCAGACACAAACACAGAACATCAGCCTAGCTGTTCCCTCTAATTCCTCTGGATTGTTCTCCTGACACCAAGCGCTGCTCTCACTCTCATTAAAGGTGCTGTCAGCTAGATGAAGAAGCAGCACGCCAACTTTACTGTAAGGCAGACAACAGGGCAAATTAACACCAGGCAGTTTTACTATCATCAGCAGCCAAATAAGCAGCATCCAATCCCAGCCCTGTCATTTTTTTATGCAACTGTTTTGATTTACAAACCAGATGACATTACATGTTTATCAAAGTCATTATCCCCAACCTCTGCCTGCCTGCTTATGTGTTCAAGAACTCTGGCTTATTTTTGCTAAGCTACTAATTGAGATGCTAAACACCTTAAAGGAATCATATGAAGATTTGGTAAATATGTTCATGCACATTTGTGCTGAGGTGGAAAGAAAAAGATCAAAACCACTTCCACATCTTGGGGCCTAAAGCATGAAGCCACCACTAGCTGGCTGCTAACCTAGCTTAGCAAGACTGAAAACAGGGAGAAACAGCTAGCATGGCTCCATTTTCAGGCATGCTATCCAATGCTAACGGTCAGGCGGCTGTAGCTTAATGTGAACTATTCAGATGAGACAGTGGTGTCAAACATTTCATCTGCAAGAGTCATCAAGAAAGCTAACAGGACATCTGTTCTTTAAAACATGGTTCTTACTTTCCAATCCTCCATGTATGATATCAGAACAGCTCTCTGATACTATACAATATGCATCACCCATGAGTAGATTAAAAGGGCACATTTCAAGCTTTTCTTTGATTACCCATATATTACTGCGTTTTTTTTTAAGAATATTGACTGATTGTCTTATCTAATGATATGTTTATGTATTGGGGTTGCCTATGACTGCGGGGAGCAAATACAGCAGAACACACTCACACATGGACACACAAAATCAAACTAAACACAGGCAGGACATTTCTTTCTGTTCTTCCATTTTGTTTTTTTCTTAACAGTGTATTTTTATCCTTGGTGATGGTGATAAGCAGAGGACAAACATCAGCGGCCCCATGTAAAAACTAAAAAATGATACAATCCATTGGGGAGAAATTCTCCTCTGTCTTCTGCTTGTTGTTTTTGTTTTATTCCCCATTTTTTCCTCAAGTGGTAGTGAATGTACTATAGTCTGTTTCAGTCCCCACTGTACAACTTATCTACGTTTCCGTTAAGTTTGTGTACAGCAGGAATCAGCTGGGACACAACGATACAGATTCAACTAACTAAGACATCCCACTTCTAACTGCATGGATGTTGCACTAAAGCTCCACTACGGCAAGTACAGTGATTGGTTTAACAGCCACATTTTTACAGAGCGATTAATTTTACATTAGCATGCAATTAAGTTCCATTGTATGAACTTCAAGACAGATTTTGTCGTGTTTCTCGCTGCAAAATAGAAAATAATGAGGAACTTCTTCTACTGTACCAGCCAAGAGTCAGGGATCATCTGTACAGTATTTCCCTGCTGGAAACTGGCACACCTAAATAATATTCTCATACACAAGCTTGTATACTACTACTACAGAACAATGCTGTATAATGGCTATGCAGTTGGTGGTATAGCGTGAATATTTGGGACATTGTATTTGATACTCTTCTTTTACTGTCAGTAACGTGTCGCACCCTGCCTGTGCTTTCTCTGTTTCAACTGTAAAAAAAATGTTTTTTTTTGTTCTTTAATTTTACAACTCCATGTTTAGTTTCTCCTTCTAATAGCCAAGGATTTTTTTTTTTATAATGCACTGTGTCTTTTACCCTCCTGATGCGTTTCTGATGTGCTGTATAAGAAATACTATGTGTGAAAAATAAACCAAACTTGTGTTCATCCTTTCAACCTGCTGTTGTGTCTTTTTTTCCACCAATATTTAAATCATGTAGGAGCAAAGCTAACCAAAAGAAAATGCTTAACTTTCTCCACATGCACCACCTTTGTCCTCACCTGATCACAAAGTAAACCTGCACAATCTAAAAAACTGAAAACTTTTCAGGCAAAACCTGATTCATCAGAGTTATGAGCAGTTTGACTTTCATAATATTCTTGAGACAGAAGATTATCCATCTATTTAGAAAAAAATAAAAAGGCACTTTGGTGTGTCATTGATTATTCAAAACACAGACAACACACAGCATTAAATATGGGGCTAAATGTGACTGACTGGATTTGGATTCCTGAAGTGTGACTAGTGTTGGGGGTCTCCTCCTGCAGCGTTAGTTGGCGGTACACAGGAAAAAGAGCAGAGATTGTGGCGCTCATCTACATTGATTTCATCTGACATGTTGGGACTAACTAAGGCATGCAAAATATCTTCAAAGGCTGGCAGCATAGATTAAAATTTATTGCATAAATAAAATCCTGCTCTTGATTCTTTTGAAATAAGGAGATTCATCTGTAACATTGGTATGAGGGGGTTAATTTAAACAAGGACTTAAAGCCCTACAACTGACAGGAGTCATCTCAAAGTTCCTTAATGCTGTGTTGTTTTTTTTATCTTCAGTCCACTGCTCACGCTGGCTGAAAAAATATAGTAGCTTAAGTGCTCTCCTGTGCTGTGATCAGCAATATAAACAGCAGTGCACTTCATCTCTAAGAGGTCATGGCTTCAACTCTACTCCAAAAGGATTTAAAGTATTATTCAGTCCAATATTCGACACTGATATGGTAACTCTTGTCTAGATGGATAAATGCTTAACTTTTTCAAGTTCAATTCCCAGTTAAAGTTTTATGTCAAAGCATTCACAACTACCAACATTATCACTAAGATGTTGCTGGAATATTCCATTCCTCAGTGCATTTTACTGCAAACTAGCTTTTTATCACCAAACTGCATGCTTGCCGAGCTTTCAAGAAAACATAAACTATCTGCATTATTTACTGAAACCTTCAGTCACAGAGGAGCAGTGAATCTTAACCTGCCTTGATGCCGTGGCTTTAATCCACATAACTGATGTTATACGTGAACAGAAAAGTCTCCATCACAGGAGACAAGAACGCAGCATTCACTTCTTTCATTTGTTGTGAAAGTTTGCAGATGTTTACTGAGGCAAAATATTCAAACCAATGCTTCTTTTCATTTTTATTTTCAGTTTTAAAGACATCAGAGTTAAGCCTGGCAAGAGCCTCATTCTTACCCTTCAAACCCGCATCAGTCCTTCAGCAATAGGTTTCTGTTTTCCAGGAATAAATGTTCATGAGAGACAAACACAAACGATACACGGTGGACAACAAACACCTGCTACACACTCCCAAAGAAAATCCACATCGCACATAACATCTTTGTTGCCTTTAGAGAACTTTATTTACATGTCCATATATAGCAAGGTTCAAGGTTCATGATGCAGCTGTGAAAAAAAATGTCTGCCCATATGTGCCCTAGCAAATACAAAAGAAAAACACCTTTGATGCAGAGTGTTAAGGATGATGATGATGATGAGGCCACGTCCAGAGAAAATCTGGTGAGAGCTGTTTGGACTGAGTTCAGTTTTCTGTCCTTTGGGTTATGGTTATTGTGGTCCAGGTTGGTTTCTCCAAAAGCATCTTCAGAATAAGTCCAGCTTTGTTAATTTCAAAGACAAACAAATTAAAGAAAGGAACAAAGGAAAACTGTTCGGACACTTTGGAGAAAAGCGAGCCCTGTTCTGTTGTGTATGAATTGGAGATGATACAATCATGTCGCTGCTGAAATGTAACCAAGAGGAAAAGAAGGAGCTGGAACTTCACAGCACAGCACAGCATCCTGCCATCTGCCACACATCTGCTGCCCAGAGGAGCAGCCACGTGCTGGAGCCTGAGCTGGACCGCACCAGGCCAAACCAGGCCAGACTGACACAGGCTGGGACTTTTACACAGCACAGAATATTGAGCGTATATTTCCACTTAATGTTTCCAGCCCTGCTTCAATCCTTCGCTCACTTCCTCTGTCCCACATCTGGTCTTTTTCCACTCAATGCAGTCCAACTGTTTGGGAAAAAATTCGAAGACTAAAAAAATATGGGTATTTTTGCTAATTTCATGTTCACTATAGAGGTTTTATTTTGTCAAAAAAAAGGAACAAAAACAAAATTTCTTTGGAGGAATCCGCAATTGCCCAGCTATAGACTAACCAGCATTCTCAGATCATTAAAAACAAAGTTCAGAGTTTCTTTTTCCAGAGATGTGACTTTGTGCCCCCCTTGCTCCTCTTTCTCTCTCATTTCTTTCACAAACTTAAACAAAACAACAAAGTAGGAATCGATTCTCTCGTGTTTTTCGATGCCACAGATGCTCTGTACAGTCATAGGTGCAGGTGGGGGACTCTCAGCCCCGCCCCCTTGTTATTAGTTTGTTTTGTTTCTGCCGGTCAGAGCTCAGTAGATGACTTCATAGACGGTGGCCTTCTTGTCACCAGAGCCGGTGACAATGAACTGATCATCAGGGGAGATATCACAGCTGAGGACCGATGAAGACTCCTTAGACTGAACAAAGAGGCAGAGAGAAAGACAGGTTAGCCACAAACAATCAACAAATGACATTTTTATTTCAATATTAACACAAAGCTTGAGGTCAGCCATTCAAGTGGAAACCGATAAATATTGTGTAAACAGAATGACACATACAATTGAAAACCCAAAAACAAAATAAGGTTCCGGGAGATTTTTGAAGAGGAACTATGTACTGGGAAGTTCCCTGAGAACTACACACCATGGGGACTTTTGTCTGCATTCTCACTGTCATGGTGCTGGGAGAGTTCCTACTCTGAAGTAGGAGCTAAAAAGATTCCTCTAAATGGGGTTCCAGGAACTAAAATAGTTCATAGTTCATGCGGTGCGGAATCAAGAAAAAAAGGGTAGGGATCCAACAGTTACTAGAACTATGAAAAAGTTCCTGCTGTCCGAAAACACCTTTATATTGCACGCTACAAATTTAGCCAATTTAACACAAGATGATGGACAGCAGGAAAATGTTTTCAAAAAGCTGTGAAATGATTCACAACTGAATTCTTTCCTGTCTGTAACAAAGTTTGTACATAAAACTCAGGGTTTAACAGCCTACCTGGAATATGCTGGATCCATAGGGTGTCCGCCATGCATTCAGGAGGTTATCTTTGCCCGTGCTCACAAACCATTTACCTACAGGAAGAAACACACAGAGCCATCGTCAGATAACGCCTCAGGGGAGGTGAGACATGGAGAAGCCTGAGAGAGAGCGCTGCATTTGTAAAGGATGGAAGAGAAGAAAAGAAACAAAACTGCAGAAGATTTGTTCTGCTTCCCTAGTCAGCATATACTAGCATGTGCATGCGCACGTGCGCGCGTGCGCGCGTGCGTGCGTGCGTGCGTGCGTGTGTGTGTGTGTACGTACCACAGTAGGCAAACTTGAGAGACAGAACACAGCTCTCATGGAGGTGCAGCTGGTACTTGTCTGGTTTGGAGACATGAAGCACTTCCACGTTACTGCTCTCCATTCCCACAGCCAACCACTCTCCTGTCGGACAGTAACCCAGAGAGAAGATCTGCAGACAGAGAGGGAGGAGAGGATTAAGAACGCTGAAGGGAGGAGGTAATTAATGGGAGTTGGAAAGCAGAAATTATCCCCAGCATCTTTTGAACAATCTACAGACTTTGGTGTCTTACCTGTGAGGTGAAGTCGTGCTGCTGAAGCTGGCGTCCCTCTCGGAGGTCCCAGCAGCGCACCGTGTTGTCCAGCCCTCCCGTCCACAGTTTGGTGCCGTCATTAGAGATGTCGATGCAGCTCGCTCCGTCTGTGTGGCCCTGGAACTGCCTGCAGGGAGGAGACGCACAGGTCTCATATACACATAAAATCCACAAGTGTCTTTACCTTAATATCAAGGGACCCAAGCCCTAAACCACCACGGAATACTTCTAGGACATTAAAGGTTTAATTTAATTTCTAAAACAGTGATGTGGGTTTATTATCTTATAATACAATTAAGCAATATGATGTATTAACTACATGAAGAAAAATCAGTAAAAAGTAATCTCTCTCCTCTTACCTGACCAGAGTCTGGTTGTGAAGGTCCCAGACGACGATGTTGCCGTCACTGCAGCAGGAGAAGCACACCTTGTTGTCGGGGGAGATAGCTAGAGCGTAACAGGCGGGCGCAGACGATGTCAGCTCCGCCTTGATGCGTGGAGTGGGCGTGGCCAAATCCCAGATTGACAGGGTGCTGGCCTCCCCACCAACAATCAAGGTCCGTCCGTCTGATAGCAGTTTGCAGGAGCGGATGTAGTTATCCCTGTTCTGATTGGACGAGATAAAAAGCAATACATTAACATTTATACGGAACAATAGCTGTTGTCTTCCTAAATCGCTGACAAGGTACAAAGTTAATCGTGCTACTACAACAGCAACCGGAGGATTTGGCTTTGGGACAACAACATGGGTGATTCATCATCCAAAGTGTGTTTTATGTGCAGGATAACAAGAGCATTTCTTTTAATAGACATAAGACAAACAACAAACTTGAATAAATAGGAGTCCCAAAACATTTATCAGTATCTCCCTTCCTCCCTCAGGTCTCACCAGACAGTCCAGCTGGGCCATGGGGCTCTTGGTTCCCGGCTGGCTAATGTCCCACACCTTGACGCAGCCTTTACCTCCGGTGTAGACATGACGCGTCGAGGTGCTGATGGTGACGGCGCACACCACCTCTCCGTGGTTCAGGGTGTGGATCTGACGGGCGTGGCGAGGGATTCCTGGGCCCAGCAGGGCGTCAGGAGGAAAGGGCACCGGCTGCATCTGTCCATCTGCGCTCACATGGAACGAGTAGGCACTGCAGAGAAGGGAAAAGAAATGTATAAATAACAGAGAATTAAAGGCTTCAACAGGTTTAAACAGAAACCACACATCAGGAGAGGAGAGAAGCCAAATATTTTTTTATGAGGTATAAGATGCTCTGCAAATATCAATGATGTCATGCTGGTTGTTGGCCAAAAGAAAAGGTACTTTGTACAATGGGAATTTTGCAAAAAATGGTGTGCTCAAGCAATTTGTGTTAATTCACCAACTCATTTTTGTCATCAATAATGATACTTTCGTACATTTGGACCTAACACATTCTTGAGTTTTCAAAAAGGCTTTTTCTCTCCACCATTTATCATTGTTTATCTTTTCTGCTGCTGGTGTATTGAAATTTGAGTCATGTTATAAGGGAACAGGTGAAGATCAGAGTGATAGCAGAGGAAAGGGAACTTACGGTTTTCCGGAGGCAGCTGACTGAAGGCTGGCAGGAAGCCCAGGGACCCTCATGTGAGGGTGGGGAGATTCATAACCCACCTGAAAGACAAGGTAAAACCCTCATGTAAAAACAAACACCTCAACGGAGAGGAGAGAAGAGGAGAGGAGAGGAGAGAAGAGAAGAGAAGAGAAGAGAAGAGAAGAGAAGAGAAGAGAAGAGAAGAGAAGAGAAGAGAAGAGAAGAGAAGAGAAGAGGAGAGGATAATAATATAATATAATAATAATCATATAATATCAAAAAAAGATTTTTTAACAGAGTGTTCCTGCCCTCTCTGCAGGTTTTATGATGTGGTCAAATATATTATATATGACAGTAACACTGCAAAGACAAATTATCAGCAGAGTGCCTTGCTCACCACAGGGGACCGTCCGTAACCTGCCGCAGCTGCCGCCGCCGCCGCTGCTCCGTTCATCTGGGGGGAAACCAAGTGAAGGCCAGCACCATAACCCGCTGCCCCAGGCAGGTCCCCGTTCACTCCTGGGGGAGGCAGACCAAAGGCACCTGGGGGGTACGCTCCCTGAACCGCCAGGGGGTTCCTTAGACCCAGAGCTGGAGGAAGGAAAATATTTTATACCTGGTAATTATTTAAGTGATCAAATTAATGATTAGGGCTACACATATAGTTTTTTAATCTTTTGTTGTTGTTTTTTTTAGACCACAATCATCTCAACATGTTCTTAAGGTCAGATCCTGTCAATCTGTGAGAAAGACTGACAAGCTGTGAAAAAGCTGCTGTCTGTTTTACAAAAATCCAGGACAGTTCCAAGTGCAGTTCTGGACCACTACTGACCCCTGCTGGCCACCATACCTTCCTGCAGTCAGATGATGTGTGTGTGTGTGTGTGTGTGTGTGTGTGTGTGTGTGTGTGTGTGTGTGTGTGTGTGTGTGTGTGTGTGTGTGTGTGTGTGTGTGTGTGTGTGTGTGTGTGTGTGTGTGTGATCACATCCAGATTCTGGACATCCTCTCTGTGTATGTATCTGCATCTGTGAGCGTGTCCTAATGCATGCATAATAGTATTAGAGAAGCAGAGCAAGAGTGTCGTGTGAGAAATAATAAAAAAGGGAGAAAGAGATACAGTTAAATAGAGGAAGGCTCATTCTGATTCAGCTCACAGTCACAGCCGGTCACCTTTCCTAATCATTCCATTTAAAAAGTGAGGGCCACTGAATATTTACTGAACATTTCAGCCTAGGGCTCCAGATGGTGGTGGGTGGAAGGGAGCTGGCTGACCCCCATACCAACTACTACAGTCCTATGTTGATAATAACAACAGAAAACAAAGCTGATACAGGCTCAAAACTCAGATATTTAACCGAGTGTGTGTGCAGTGTTCTTGAGAGGAGGGAGAGAAAGTTTTGTTTCAGTTTTTTTCCCATCATACAGTAAAGCTTCATGGCTTCACTTTTCAATGCCTACATTCATATTACAGATAATTGTTCTTAATAATAATAATAAAAGTATTAGCACAGTGTGTTCTTACCGAGATCTACACCTGGTTTGCCTGGGATAGGTCTGAATTGCGGTGGTCCGCTGGGTCCCGGAGTGTTGGACTCCTGAGACATGGGGGTCCCTGGTTTCATTCCTGGAGTGCTGGACTTCTCCCTCTGGAGGAGCAATGAAAAATAAGAAAATAAAACAAACTTAGTTTGAAAACTTATAAAAACACATTTAGCCTTCCTCACCATTATCTTCTAAAGGTTTTTCTTAAGTTGGTTCTAAGGAAAGTTCTTGAGAAAAACCTGCATCGCATTCATGATGTGTTCTTGAACAGTTGGCACCGTGGTCTTAAACTGATGGATATCATGTTCTCATAAACTGGAGGCTGGTGCATTTTTTTCTTTATTAACATAGGAAAACGCCTCTTTGATGCCCATATAAGGGCATGTAACTGCTAAAGTAATGATTGCATGATTGAAATAAAAGTTGACCATAATTAAATCATGTTATAATAATAAATTATTTTTCATAACACAAAAGAGCTAAACTAAGAAAAAGTAAATGAAGGGAGGAACGACAGAAAGAAATAATTAAAAACAGAAAGTGGAGAACAATGAGGATGACTCAGAGCAGGAAGGAGATGTGGAGATGTGAGAGATGTCAGACTCAGACTGAACGTGTGGGATGTTGAATTTACAGTATAATAAGTCAGGGAGAAACTATTGACCTATAAAAAAAAGCAGCGTACACTGTGTGCCTACGGAACGGAAACACTGATCTCCCATACTAAAAAATACCTTGTGTGTTCTGTATGGATGTAACAGAAGCAGCACAAAAAAGATTCAAACAAGCGTCTTCTCACATGGGGTCAAATAAACGTCATGTGAATACATGTGTGTCTCCAGACAGATTTGTGTGTCTACCTGTGGGGGCTCTTTGCCACGAGATGGCGAGGTGGCGCTGCTGGAGGAGGCCAGGGAGGTGGGGCTGGCCTGTGGTGGGCCTTCCTTTCGGGACTGGGGCATCTTGTCAAGGCCGTTCTCCCTGGAAGAGTAGGACTGCACGCTGCGAGGGGACGACGGGTCCTGAAATCAAAACACAGAAAACTTTACAAAGGCAGATATTAAGCTTCTTCAATCGTCCATATTTTAGAGAAAACCTCAGCATTTGTCTCTTTTTTTAAAATTTTATCATTAAACTTGCATTGCTTTTTCAGCCATGCTAGATGAAAAGTATTTATTCTGGACAGTGTGTTTTGATTCAGATGACATTGGATTCACATTCAAGGCCATTGAATGTCCATATGAACATGAAGAATGATTCAGCCAGGAAGATCGGTGTCAGTATACGAATGGGAACCTGATGATGAGTGCTTGTAAGAGACAAATCTTTGGAATATCTGAGCCAAGACAGACACATTCTTTGATCAATTCATCAAACTGCATTGAACATTATGTAAGATTTCAGGAGCTGGGTTGACCTTTGGTTCTTATTATCCAGCACACAATGGACACTTGTGTTTTTATTCTATAAGATAACTCTATATTGATCCACAGAGGAGAAATTTGAAAGTCCAAGAGGATCATCATCAGAATATTAAATAGAGGTCATGCATACTCAGTATTTAGCATTTTTGATCTTTCACTGGAGAAAACCTTACTGTCCACTTTCACACAAGTAATAAAACCTGAACCACCACACCTACAGGATTACACCGTGTTTACAATAAAGTGCAGTCAAGTGTGTATTTGCTTCTGTACTTTATGGCTGTGAATGTTGTGGAATAAGGGCAGACAAAGGCAGAGAAGGGCCGTAGGGTTATTATTGTTATTATCATCATTATTCAGATGGTCCTGCTGGGTGTGTTTACATGATGTATGTAGATGAAAGCAGTGAAAAGCTGCCGACAGAGGCCGGCAGGCTGACTACTAACCTCATCCACCACCAAATTATCATCACTCTTATCTGCATCGCTGCCCTGCGAGAGAGGAGAGAGTGAGGTTAGATATTCCTGCTCAGGGTGTCTGATGTATGGAGATTACATGTAGAAATATACAACACACAGACCACAAGACACAAACAGAGGCGTGTGCAACAGAACAGATTTTTAAAGTTTCATAAAACGTTTTTTTCTTCTGCAAGAGCATTCATTTACATACTAAAAAAGAAAATTAAATAACTTGTCTTTATCTTTTGTGACCTGAGATGGGTTATCTGATGGACTATACAAATGTAATTAATTGAAGATTTTTAACTTTGAGAGTTGAATTCCTTTAAGGCAATGCTGTTTTCATAACTGCAGGTCTGTGTTCAAAGCTATGATATTACGATACCCAAGATTCCTTTATCTTCACACGGAAATGTATCCTTCACATTTGTTTCTATTTCTGCTTCCTACAATAATGAAAATGGGGGGGGATCTATTACTTTCCACAGCACAGACAGCACTGGTCTGAGAGATCTGCACAGAGTTTGGTGAAACACTGTTGTGAAACTTCAACTATTTTATAAAAGTGCCTCACATAGTCCGTCATGAACTCCTTCTCATCAGCTTTCCTCTTCTTGCCGTTGCTGAGGTAGTCTGCCGAGCGGCCCTTATCCCCGTTGGACAGAGAGCTCTGCAGGGAAGAGAGACAGAAGGAGAGCAAAGGAGTGTGAGAGGGTTGGGTTGAGAAAAAGAGGGAGTAAGAGAGTGAGGTAAAAGAGCAAAGGGGAGGTATCCATGAAGGCACAAAGAAGAGGAGGAGGAGGAGGAGGAGGAGAAAGAAAGGGAATGAGAGAGGAGTGGAGAAGAGAGAGACGGCAGAGAGGGAGGAAGAGGGTGATAATGAGGTGAGAGGGACTGCATAAATCATGTCTGCCTCATAAGCTTCCGGAATGAATGTGAGAGAATATCAGCTGGAATCGATCGACTGGCTCACTGAAGGAGTGAGAGGACCAAAGTGAATTCCTTAAGATTTCTTTACGCCGGCTGCCCGTGTATACTTTGGCACTAAGGACGTTTTTTTAACCAGTACTGACCTGATTTAATAGTAGCAGTGATATAGTGCTGAGACCTAACTTGCTGTCTTACAGTGTCTGGCAACAGTGACCTCAATCCTAGTGTATGAAAGACCCAAAAAGCTGTTTTTATGCTGTTATGGGAAAGTGAAACCAGACAAAATACTCAAAGCTCACAAAATGTGTGACCAGAGAATCATCCATGAAACTATGTTCCTTGAAATATATTAACTTTAAAAAAGTTGTTTCGTTATTCTAAGGGGAACTGGGTCACTGTTAATCATTTCTAAAATGACAATCATTACATGAGTTTCCTGGACAGAACAATCAAATGAGATGCTCATTATAGGGAAAACTTCATGTGACATGCTAATAATCTTAATTTGTGTCAGCAGGCAAGATCACTAAACATATATCCAATAAAGTTAGTAGTAATACATGAATAAATATTCAGGTGTAGTGGAGCACACTACTAGAGGGAACGCAAAATGTTCCTATTATTATTGTCATATAGGAAAAATCTTTTCAGGAAAATTATATAAATATTATTCAAAATCTGCAAACCTCCAAGTACTTTTCTTCTTTATCTGTATCTCTAACTTCTCTGACTAATAAAGGATTTGTAAAATAAGCACCACAATCTTAACGTGTTCAATAATTTAAAAACATATTTCTAAAAATAAGGAAAGTAATATATTTTTGTTCTTTTGTTTTAAGGATATTCATGCACAACATTGTTTGGCTACAATATCAGACACTGCTGAACTAATCGATATACATGTGTGAGTGTACAGGATGTGTTTCTAAGTATACAGGTGAAATACTAGGTACTTTCATTGCATGCATTACAGAAAAGCACTATTGACCTGCTAAACATTCCAACACTACCCTACCATATGGGCCAAAGTTGTCTATTTGCTTGAGGTAAAGTGTACTCACTGGTCCAGCTTCACGGTCTGCTCATTCCAGCAGAAGGATCAAACCAATCCAGGTACCGAATCACATGAGAGCAAGGGAAGATAAGGACACACAGACAAAGATTAATGTAAGATTATCCACCATCACTTCACATCACTCTGCAGCTGATTACTCATTGGAAAGAGATCCAAGAGGAGTTTTAATATCAACAGAACTCCCATGCCCTGCCAACAACCCAAAGTAAAGCCAATCATCAGGATCCATCAAGCCAGGCTTCAGTGTTTATACTACTCCCACATCCCTCAGACAGCTTTTATCTCTGAAAAAATAAATCCAACTTAAGTTCCAGGTCTAAACGTGTCTGCGGCTTCACACTCTTCGAGAAACCCAAACTGACTGGGGTAAGTAAACACCAATGACTTAAAGTGTCCCTGTACCTCTGTGGTGTTCTGCCGCGGCAGCAGCAGCGGCTGCTGCCTCTAGGTGAGCTCGCTCATCCTTGGCAGCCAGCTGGGCCCCCAGAGCCCCCGACAGGGCCAGCAGACCGGATCCTCCACCCAGCGCCAGGCCGGGGTGGGGCAGTCCAGATGGGTGTGGTCCAATTGGCAAACCCTGGACATGCTGGGAGAGGTGCTGGGCCTGAAGCTGTTGCTGTAGAGAGGCAGGATAGTAGAAGAAACATAACAAGAGGAGGGAGACAGAACAAAGAAAGATCTGGGTGACTTATGAGCACCTTAGGATGTGGCTCACCAGGACGTGATCAAGTGGAGGAAATGATGAAGGTGCTACGTGCGCAAGAGGAGAAATGCTAGGGTCAAGGCGGTGGCTCTTTAGGACGGGAAGCTCTTCGGCCAAATCGGCATGAAAGGAAATTAAGTGATAATAACTGAAACTGGAAAAGTATGAACACCTGAATAAGATTTGAAATGCATATATTTGGAAAATGGTACAACTGATGGGGCCTCTTGTCTGTTCGAGTACCAGGTGAAACCATCTTAAACCAATTCTATATTGATATATATTTTTAAATTAGTGATCTTAAGTCCTATTTTAATAGTTTAATTAAATGATTATATTTTATAGTTTAGTTTGCCTATGATTGTTTGCCTCAGTTTAAGAAAAAAGAAAAGGAGGGAATATCAATACACGGGAGGGTAAGGTACACACGCTATGAGGCAGAGTGGGGAGCCCACGTACCCCTATCGAAGCATTTAGCTCCCCCATGGTCACCTGTTTGGCGCGCTCCATGGCCTGGACCACTTGTTGTTGGTGCTGTGGAACGAACCAAGAATCAGAGTTAAATATATTCATAATCAGACTTATAATTAAAACTTTATAGTCCTCTGTAACATGAATCTGTAGGTATAACATAAAAATGCATATAATATGTATTCATTCTCCTCCAAACAGCATTTTTGTAATATTTACTTTTTTTTTTCTATGAACACATGCAAACATTTGGCTATCGAGGATGATCTTTGTTGTTCTGTCCATCTGCAGCTATAAATGTGTGAGCGTGAGTTATTGCCTGTTGTATGAATGCATGTGCACGCCGTCTGTGTGTACTGCTGTCAGACAGCAGAGAGCAGGGTCTGCATGTATTAGCAGTGCAGTGCGTGTGTGTGTGTGTGTGTGTGTGTGTGTGTGTGTGTGTGTGTGTGTGTGTGTGTGTGTGTGTGTGTGTGTGTGTGTGTGTGTGTGTGTGTGTGTGTGTGTGTGTGTGTGTGAGAGTGAGTGTGTCACCTCTTGCGACAGGAATGGGATGAGCTGAGCACAGATCACATTCAGCCGCTTGGCAATCTCTGTCTGGAAAAAAAAGATACTGTTGGTTTGATGAAAAAAAAACACACAGCCAAGATTGAGCTGGAACAAAAATAAAACACACACTCAAAAGGTTACACACCCCCCCACACACACACACACACACACACACATACACACATGGCCTGCTTCTACCAGGGCCAGTGTGGTAAATATTTCAGCTGCTTACACTTGGTCCATGCAAATGGAAACTCTGCCAGGGAGTTTGGCTAAAATATTCATGGACAGCATCTGCTGTGGCCTCAGCCACCCACACAGAGTGTGTGTCTGTGCGCGTGTTTGTGTGTATTTTCATGAGCGTGTGTGATGGAGAAGAGATGCTAGATTCTCCTTCTTTTCTTACTGTGTGTATGTATTGTGCCTGTGTGTGTGCATCTGTTTCTGATGTGTCCTCACATGTCTGTGTGTGTGTGTCTCTGTGTTTCTGTGTGTGTGTGTGTGTGTGTGTGTTTGCATTTTGTATGCTTGAGTGTGTATGTATGTTTCCTGCTGGGGGTCAGGGATTCTTGCTGTGGGTGTGTGTCTGTCTCGATCTGCTCCACTACACTGCCGAGAGCAAACTCTTCCTCCCTCCTTTGCCCCCTCCCTCCATCCATCTCTTCCTTTTCAACATAATCTCTCTTTCCATCTTTCCTCTTGTCCATCTTTCTTTTATGTATCGCTTTTTCCCATCCATTTCTTCTATCCACGTATTAATGCAGTTATCAGTGATGCAATCTCTCCTGTCATGTGACATCTAATGTGCGCACACACACACACACACACACACACACACACACACACACACACACACACACACACACACACACACACACACACAAACAAACACACACACAAACAAACACACAAACAAACACACAAACAGCGGCAGGCCCAACAAGGCTGTTAAGGCCAGTAATGATATGCATGCAGAGATCATGACAACATCATTATGGCCGCAGGCTGTTTGTCTTGTTGACAGCTAGACTCTGTTGTGTGTATGTGAAAACGTATGTACATGTGCGTGTGTGCGTGCGTGCGTGCGTATACACATTCACAAACACACTCTCCCCACTCCATTCTCTCCCTTAAGTGATTTATTGATGCCGGACTGAACTTCCACCCCCTCCTTTTTCTCGCTCCTCTCTCTCTCTCTCTCTTTCATCCCTCTTGCTTGCCCAAATCTCTCCCTCCCTCCCTTTGCTTTCTATTTTTCAGCCAAGCAGTGTGCCTCCTCTCACTCCCTCCTTCCCTCCCTCCCTCCCTCCTCTGAATCCATCAGCCCCCACCACAAGGGAGACACAATGATTTCTTGTTAGAGAACTCCAACTACTAAATGACATCGTCAGGAGAGAGAGAGAGAGAGAGAGAGAGAGAGAGAGAGAGAGAGAGAGAGAGAGAGAGAGGGACAGAGCGAGAGAACACAAGCATTCAAGAGAGGTGGATAAAGAGTGTGGTGGGGGGTGGGGTGGGGGGCTCAAATGGGATAGGGGAAATGAGAGGAGGAGGCGGAAGAAGGAGAGGAGGTGGAGGAGGAGGAAGAAAAGGGCAGATTGGGTTGAGAGAATGACAGCCAATGAACAAAGGATGTGGGAGTGTGAGGAGAAATAGACAGTAAAAGTGAGAAAGAGAGGGAAGAAGAAACAGAAGGAAGGCGGAGGAGGAAAGAGAACGTGATTGGGGGGTGGAGTGGCAGCGGCGGCACGACAAAAGTGAAGCGACTGAGATGGCGAAATGAACGGAGACAGAGAGAGAGAAGGAGAGTAGACGGCAGAAAGGCAGTGACCTGATTTAAAGTGAAAGTCAGCACGGACTGTATGTCTGCAAGGAGACAGAGGTGTGTGTGTGTGTGGGGGGGGGGGGGGGGGGGGGGGGGGATGGTGCAAAAATAAAGGGGAGAAAGAAAGAGAAAAAGAAATCAATGGAAATGAAGAAAGACAGGAACAGAGATTAAGAAAGAGGAGCATTAAAAGGACAAATCAAGAGAGTGCAATGGAGGACTCAGGAGCAGGCGAGAATTGGGGGTGTTGATAGAAGGCCGGGCACACAGGCAGTAACAGACAGGGATTTATGACTGGTGGTGAGAGAGGAGGCTGTTCTGGAGACTCAGAGAAGGGCAGAGTATTCTCATCTGTTTGTCTGTGGTGGAGAAATGAATTCTCTTTGCAGATCTTATTAACATCTCCACAGCACAGGGCTTCTATACCGGTCCATCAGAGGGAGGACTGACATTACAGTGGTCGAGAGACACAGACTGAGAGAGGGTGAGAGAGAGAGAGAGAGAGAGAGAGAGAGAGAGAGAGAATCTCACCTGTTTGTGCATTTCAATGTTAAGGCCGTAGGACATCTCATAATACTGAAAAACAGAAGAACATGAGTTAGTTTTAGTTTACATGAATAAGAATATGATGAGGGTTTTTTTTGATAAAACATTGTTGTGTAGTGTACATAGAGCTAAAATGTTCATAAAAATTCTATTGAATGTTTACAATGTGGATACATTTATGTTGTTAGACTGAATGAACAAAGCAGACTTTGTGAAATATGAAAAAGCAAGGCAATACATTAGTTGATCAAACTAAAAGGGAAGTTAAGAAAGTTTCTGCTAAATAAAATAAAGTAGAATAAATACACAACCTGAGAGACTCCAAAAACTCATCAATTTCATCTGCTATCTCCATAAGATTTAGTATCCTGCAGCTTAAGTTTAAGGTCAGGCTTTGTTGTTTTTATTTTATCCGCATAGGAAAAAAAATGACTGCTATGAAAACATTCCTTGAGAGCTATCAACAAAGAAATAGTTTTAGCCTGCTGTTAATCCGACATACATGTTGCCTTAAATAACCTACAACACTAAAGATGTTTAAATCTGGGGCTTACCTTAGTCCCTAACAAAAGCATTGTCTCCTGTTTGATAGCAGTTTTCTGCATAAGTGCTGTGCCCCTCTGTTTGAGGATAAAAGCTTCTTCTTTTAGAAATGAAACTTTGTGTTGTGACCTCTTTTCAAAAAAAAAAAAAAAAAAAAAAAAAAAAAAAAAAGATTACCGTCCACAGTAGAACTGAAGAGGCTTAGGGAGCTGTGTGTTGCAGACAAAGACGTCATGAAGTATTAAAAAAAGATAACATATTGTTGTTTGTGACATTTTTGGGGGGAGTTGTTGAAAACAACCAAAACAAATAGTTCAGCCTTTTTCCAACAAGAGCTGAGAAGAAAAAGCTACAAAAAACATAAAACAGTCTTACTATGAAAGAAATTTGCAAATGACAATTAATCTGACTTATAAATAAACAACTTCAACTTATTTTGATTTATTTTATTGTTTTCACACTTAAACTCAGCAGCAGAATTTCCTGATCCCGTCACAAAGTGGTTTTCTTTCCTCTTAGCTTCAGATGATGCCAGTCCTTGTACATGCACTCTGAAGTGCCCATAAAAAAGCACATCCCTGCTAATTCAATCACCTTGGCTTTGCTGAAAGTCAATGGCACTAGAATGACCCTGAGGCACTTTTTCAGCAGCCAGGATTTAGACGCGAGGCAGCGAAATTGTCGCTGGGCAGAGGAAGGTGACAGACTATTGCAATAATCGTGTCTAATGTGAGCTATTTGACCCTGACTTTTAGCCGAATGTACAAAGAGCTGTGAGGAACGCAGGAGGGAGTGAATGCCAGAGAGTGAGAGAGAGACAGGTGAGGATTTCTCTTTTCCGCCCTGTCTCCCTCTCTCTCCATCCTCAGAGATGGATGGAGGGAGGGAACATTTTAAAGTCAGATGCCTCGGAAAGTGACAGGCTGACATTTGCCTTTCAGTGTGACTGCTTGTGGAGAGTGGAGATTGGCAGTTAGGCAGCCAGAACAGTCTGGCAGGAAGGGAGAGGGGATGGCAGGGGTCCTCTCTCTCCAGACATCTTTCCTGGCAGTTAGCAAACATATGTGTGCGTGTGAGTGTGCAGGTGTGTGTGTGTGTGTGTGTTAGCCTGCAACTATGTAGGCATGTGTATCTATGTGCTTTATGTGCATGTTTTCTCTGCGAGTGCGTGTTCGCTCCTCTTTCTGTGTGTGTCTGTGTGCCACCATAAAAGACGCCTTTCCTGGCAGCTGGCAGCTTCGCTCGGCAGCAGCTGTGCCAAGTTTTGCCTGTTGCTTAGCAACATCCAAACTCATCCAAACCCAAATCATCAGCCAGGAAAGGAGACCTGGCCTGTGCTCGATGCCAACTAACCCCCCTCCTCCCTCCTCATCACTAAGACTTCAATCCCCCCACAAGTCCTCGCTCTGTGCCAGGATTGCCACATAGCTTCTTTATTTTTTTTTGGTGCAGCCTGCACTTGGTCAGCTGTGTGTTGTATTTTTCTGATCACAGGTAACACAAGGATGGTAGTTTGCAGACAAAAAAAATCAAGTGAAATAAACAACGGGATTTAGCCTTTACTTTTCAAGAAAACATGAGCAAAATCATGTATTCCTAAAAAAATATTTACACAGAGTGCTGAATGACTGGCAACAATGCAGAGCACATTCATGTTGTGTGTCGTCTGTTGTTTCATGATTTATTTGTTTAAACGCCAAGATTTCTAGAAAGGGCTTTGTGATTGTAACCATGGTCACATGCTGACTTCTTTAGTGATCTCTGCCATCAGTGATATTAAAAATGATGATAGGGATGCCTAAAATCCTTTGGCACAGAAAGAACTTATCAAAGAGCATACAAGCTCTTTCAGAGCTCTTAAAACGCTACAAAATAATTGTGTTTACCTTTTCCTGCTTATCGTGCTTACCTGTGAAACTGCAACAGATCAAGCTACACAACATCTTCAGGAGAATGGATTTAATTCCATAGTTTCTAAAGTAAACAGTTGATTTAAATGATAACACAAAAGATAGAGAATAATCGGACAAGACACTTGATGCCAGCTCTTAGCACATAGGTGTTTAAATAAAATTGGCCGGTTTATATTGTGTATGAGGTTCTTTATACGACCAAAGACAGATGTGAACACACATCAGCTGTACAGATCCGCATGCATATCTGGGACACGGAAAAAAAGAATCCACAAAGAGAAGAAACAGGATTACAGCCCAAATAAGTGCTGTTTATTCTGCAGTCCTTTAATATAGGGTGTGTGTGTGTGTGTGTGTGTGTGTGTGTGTGTGTGTGTGTGTGTGTGTGTGTGTGTGTGTGGTCCTGCATGTGGTTTTTGGCAGCTGTTAGCAGATGAAAGGGATTGGTGGACTTGGCACGGCCACTTGTTAATGTGGAGAGACACACAGCATGTGTGTGTGAGTGTGTGTGTGTCTCACCATAACGTAGTGTCTCTGGATCTCTGTCTTCTCTGTAGCCAGTTTTTCACATTCCATTTTCAAACTGCAACAGAGAGAAGAGAGGGAAAAAGAAAGAACATGAGTTTCGACATGTATCATATCGTGGATAAAAATACACAATGTAATGAGCAAAATGACAACAAATTACTCTTCACTCACTTGCTCCCCCCTCCCCTAGCTTTCTCTCACACTCAGTGGGGGAGGAGGGAGCAGGGTGACTGGGGTGCTGACAGCCCATTATCACCTCCGAGCAGAGCAGAAATAGACGAAGTCACGCTCTGAGCCTGAAACGCAGCCAAGACTGCAGGCAGGCACATCCAAGGTGTCTCTTTCTGTCTCTCTCTGGACAATTTTCAATCTACTCCTGCGCCCTCCACTCCTCCTCCTCATTTTGATGCTTCCCCAATTACCAGCTGGTCTGCCAGTCTGTCCCTCTGTCTGTCTGACCGCTCCCCCCTCTTTCACCTTCGACAGCACACTTTGCCAAGTTTCACTAACGTCGCTTTAAGTGGGTCAGAAAGGCCAATTCTGTCTGGAAATGGAGTACATCTGCCTTACTTCTTATTGTATGCTCAGGACATGACCTGAGATGGTTGCTCAGTCTGACAGCATGTCAGGCAGCACACACACCACAGATGTGATAAGAGCCAAACACTGTCCTATGTGTCTGCCTGTCTCTCCTAACCCTCAAAACTGTCCCATGTGTCCTCTAAGGCGGGATAATGCTGATAGCTGAATTTGCAATCACACCCACACACTGGTTGAAGCACACAAACACCTTCCCTGTTACATCAAAAACTCTCTCTCTCCTTGTCTCTCTCACCCCATCTCCCCTGAGATGTAGTATATTTTGGGTCTTCAGCAGTTTACAGACTTGTGGCAAATATATTGATGGTGGAGGTGGTGGTGTAGTGAGGTGGGACATTGGAGGTGGGTGGAGAGAGGAGGTGGTGGTGGGAGGGTTGTTTAGCAGAGGAAAATTAGAATATGATTAATACCGCAACATTACCCCCAGCCGCAACAGGTAATAACGGCCCCATCCGCTCGCCTTCTTCAGCGCCGCGTGCACACACACACATAATTGACTCATTTATCATCGGCAGCCAGTTGAGGAGGAGAGGGATGAGGGAGGAGAGAGGGAGAAGCAGGATGAAGAGTGGGAGAGGATGGAGGGGGGGAGAGAGTGGAGGAGTGGGATGGGGTGGGGGGGGTTAGTGAGGATTAAACCCCCCCCACCCTATAGATTTTATTACAGTGGAATTGCCTCTCGGCAGAAGTCACTCTCAGCTGGGCTGAGGACTAATGGGACTGTGTGTGTGTGTGTGTGTGTGTCTGTGTGTGTGGACATAACTTAACTAACATAAACTTTGAATGATCATAGTCCCAACTAGACACACACACAGGTTTTTTCACACATCAGTATAAGAAGTTTCACATTTTAAATTATACATGCACTTTAATTTGTTATCAGCAAACTCTGTGTCAATAGCTCATGTCTTAATAGGTACACAGGAGGGTGATTTGTTTGTTAAATAACTCATCAGTTTTTTAATTATATTAAGGCCAAGAGCTATTTATTACTAGTGGCGTGGCTGATCTGACTGACTGACAGGTGCATTGTAGCGGTTAGCTTTACCTGTTACTAGGTTGACTAAAAGTCACTTTGAGACAGGATTTCCAGCATGGTGACCACCATTGCTGGGGCTTCAAAAGTCTACTTCACAAACCAATGGGTGATTACACTGAGACTATAACCATAGTTAATACAGTCTATGCTTGCAACGGGAGCAGTAGAGAGCAAGCACAGATCATTCACAGGTTTATTGATCCTACTGTTATCATATGGATAATAAAAATCAAAACATTCAGTTAATATGCTAAGGAAGTCGTAAGTATAACAATATGTGACATATGTAGTCTATGTGCGGAGAAGACTGTCATTGATAAAGTCTCATGGGTCAACATTACAAGTCAGAAAATCCAGAATTGCCCATTAAGTTAAGACTCAAGTTATCGAGTCTGTGGCTCACTGCTTAGAGCTTTTTGCATTTTTATTTTCTAATTTGGACAATGTGTCTGGTGGACATTCCCAGGAAAAACCAGGAGAGGTATACATCACTCAGCAGTGGTGGTCCGTCTTGAAAACATTCCTAGTACACAGTTACCTTAGCCAAACAAAATCAAATGACCGGGGACTAACTGATGACCAAACCTTTTTCTGAACAAAGTTTTGACAATGGAACACAAGTGCAAACTAAAAAGTTTAACTCATTTCATGACCAAGTGAAGAAACTATCTACAGCAATGAGTCTGTATGGGACTTTGTTATAGTGCGCTCCAAAACAAGTGTTTACCTTTATTGATACGAGAGAAACTAGGATCTATTTAATTATTTCTTCAACCAGTGATAGTTTTTTGATCACACAAAGCCCATGTTGTTTAAATTGATTATTATTGAAAATAATCAATTCATTCAATTCTATTCATTTGTGAAATTCAACTCAGCAATGGCAATGTGTAGTTAATGAGTGCATGCTTTCCTACACTTATACACTTCACAGCAGGTCAGGTAGTTCTTGTTGGTTAAAATGTTTGAAAAAGACCATCTGTGGTCTGAATGCCACATAAACAAAACCTCTGCGGCTCATCAGATTTCAATTTGGCAAATGAGCAGTTGAGAGTCGGGGGGGGAATCAATCTCTCCTTACCCGTAAAATCAGCTCTCTGTTTTTGGCACAGTGCTCCAGAAACCGCACAAAAGCCTTACAAGGTTGCAGCTCATGTACACACACACACACACACACACACAGAAAGTGTGCAGATGAACAATTGTGCTTACAGGAAAGACCCCAAGGTCGCACTCTGAAATAACCATTCCCTGCAAAATGGACTTCAAGGAATGAAATTACTGTGCGTGTGTGTGTGTGTGTGTGTGTGTGTCTCTGTCATTATGTGATTGTAGGAGCATAAAAGAGTTGGACGAGGGAAGAAAATGAGGGAGAGAGGGGAGGAGAGTGGTGAGCAGGAAGTGGGTATTTCATGTCGAAATGATTGCCTGTAATAATGAGTGTTTGGCTCAGCACCATTTACTGAGAGAGAGGGAGCGAGGAGAAACGACACACAGCAACACACAGGGAAAAAACAAGATTGAGTGAGAGAGCAAGAGAGAAGAAAAAACAGAACGCAAAAAGGAGATATGACTCTGAGTGTGCGTGTGCGTACTTGTGTGTGTGTGTGTGTGTGTGATTGTGTGTGTGTGTCTGTTTGTGGGTGCTGCGGTGGGCTCGGTTCCTCCAATCTTTCACTGGCGGTGACAGGAGATAAGATGATCATCCGAACTCGCTACAAATCTGCAGCCTGCCAGCCTTCAGACAGCTCTGTCAGTGCTGCACACACATCAACACACACACACACACACTAACATACCACTTGGAGCATTAAGTGTGTGTGTGTGTGTGTGTGTTGATGTGTGTGCAGCACTAAAGCAGCATACATACAACATATACTGCAGGCATGTAGTCACACAGAAGCAAACACACACACGAAAAACAGAAAATACACAAGTACACCCACACTGACTTGCTCCAGACGCAGTCATGAACACATTTGTACACACAGACACACACTAACGAGCCTGTAGAGAGTGAAGCATCTAATTAAGACGCTGCACTTTGTAGAAATGTGCCCACTGTCTTTTTATTCCGAGCGAGTGAAACAGGCTACTGGGTATTGTAAAAATTGCGACTCTTTTTCTTTGCAGGTTTTTTTCTTTATCTTAACATTTTTTTTTCCTTTGACAATCCCCTTATTGAATCTTTTACAGAAAGGAACAAAGACATTTCCAGAGTTCTTTTTTTTTCTTCATTAAACACTTTTGCTCAGTTGCTTTTGGTTGTTAGAGAATATTTTAATGGTGTTTACAGAGAACATCGATTTTCTTTCCATAAAAAGACATATCAGGGAAAGGAGGTCCGAACAAACAGAGCATCAATAAATGAGTGGGTACCAGCTGATAAAACAAATCATTCTGGAGGATTTATTTTTCCCCATATGAAAAATATTCAACAGCACAATTTTTGTGCGGTCTACAATCCTTTTTCTACATGCATGGTGCGAGCGACCTTCCAGATAGTGATTGGAGATTGAGATTTGAAAAAGAGTTCTTCTTTGCTTCTCGGGGTGTGAGACAGATTTAAACACTAACGGGGTAAGGAAACGCTAGAGTGGGGTGTTACCAATACCACTGCATCCAACTGGACCCGTTGACAGACTAGGGCTGGGAATCTTTGGGTGTCTCACGATTCGATTCAATGTTGCTACTCTTAAACTGGTCATGACAAGAACCTTCACCGTTTGTGTATCACTAGAGAGATCATCAAGTAGTACAAAATGCTTGGTCAGATTAGTAGTTAGTGAACTGAATCTTCTATTGTTTAAATCTTAAAATGAATCATTATTTTGGTTACTCAAAGCTTCTGTGAGCTTTTGGTCTACCGACATTTTGGCGTCACCTTTGCACAAAGCAGTGTGTCTCAAGTCTTTGTTGATCTTGTCCTGTACATGTGTAAGTATTGTTTTGTTTCTGATAAAGAAAATCTCATCCTGCTTTATTTTAACACTCAATTGACTCTTTTAACCTCCAAATAATGTACATGTGTAATGTGTGTGTATTTCAGCCTATACATGTGTGTAGCATGTTTTACAACAGAGTGTTAAACGGAATTTCCCCACATGGGATTAATAAAGAATATCTTCTTTTTTCAAGACTTCAATTATATAAAACTATAAAGAGCAGAAAGCCTATCAGAAAAAAAATCAAACTACTGACGACCAAATAACCATCATCTAACATTCTGTTAATCACCTTAGAAATTAAAAAGGCTAATTGATGTATTCCTTTATTTAACATAAAGGAGTACATCCCAATTAATATCACTTCAATATGTCTGAACCTTTCCAAAATGCAAACGGGCACTAAACCTCCTTACTAATCCTGACATGCAGGTCTGGCTCCTCCATCACTTGTTCAGCAGTCTGGAGCCCATCGTTGTCTCGGCAGAAAGGCAACATAACTGACACGAGTGCTACACAAACACACTGCTAGCAGCCAGAGACGCACGACACACACTGATGGGGAGGCATGTAGTGAGTGCACCGGTGTCGTGCCTTTACAGTGTCAGGAGCATTTAGCCCGGCAGCCTCCAGGTATGTGACTGTTCACTTTACATCACATTAACTATTGATCAACCTTTCCTGTCTGCTCCGCTGGAAAAACATTCAGCCTCTCTCTTCAAACACACACACACACACACACACACACACTCTCAAACATTCACACACAGGGGACCCACCCAGCTCGCCTGTGTGCTCTTTCATCAGCTCTCAAGGGTGTGTACCAGAGCAAATACACACACCTACACACACAGCACACAAAACAAAGCTGGGATCTTGTCACAATAGCAGTCCAACCGTACTTCTCTCTGCTGCCAGACTCACTACACAGACTGCTCTTTTACACACGCAGACACACACACAGAGAGAGAGACACATACGCACACATGATAAATGAATACAGAAGGAGGTTGCATCACATAAATCACAAGCCACAAATTAAAAACACAGGACACTGTACACCAACAACAAACCGTCAGCTCTCCTTAAAGCAAATATAATTTAAGGATCTGATGAGTGACAGATTCAGTTAAACGATACACAAATATTTGATCTAATTATGTCTGTACACAAACATCCACAGACATGAACTCTATACTTTGTGTTTCTTCATCCTGCAGACCTTTAGTCAGAGCCGTTCAGAGCCGTTCAGAGCAGACTCACTGCTCGGCAGACTTTCAGAAATGCAAACTTAATTTAATGCAGCTATGTGACTTTTAAGGTGTCAAAACAAACATGTAAAATGCAACTTTGATGCTTTGTGTTCAACATTATTATATTTATGCATTAATGCTGTCAATGTCCATATGCAGGCTGATAACTGTCTCATTGTTAATTCATTATCCAGTCTCTTTTTTTTCTGTAAGCTCACAGAAAACAGTGAGAAATGCTCCGCAAGGGGGTTGACTTTACTTTCTTGTTCTGAAATCATCATTTCATCAGTGGTATCCACGACGTGACATTACAGTTGCTTACAGGTGAAAATAACTAATTACTATTGTTTGCTAAGTCTGTGTGTTGAAAAATGAAGTCATCACTCTGGTTCTCTCATCTGAGAATCTAGATCCAGACATTGTATGGGACTTATTAAGTGATAAATTACAGGCTGAATGTCCTGTTAAGACAATTATTTTGCCCATCTCAGACTACAAGACTTTCAAAATCCTTACTGATTCAGAAATACCATTTTTTTTAAACATACACGCATTACAGGACATACAAAGAGTGCATCACCTACTCTTGAATATTGTTAAGATAATGATGTATTCAAGAGTGATTATAAATAACCTAAGCAGATATGAACACTGACTGGCTACCGCCTGCTGTCATAAAGCTGTGTAGTGAAGAAAAAGGCAGAAGGCTCTAGTCTTTATGAGACAATTGTGGTGCAGATGGAGTCAACAAACAGTTGTCTTTTCTTTGGCTAGAACTGAAGGTGAGATTTTACCTTTTAGTTTACTGTTAACAGTACAGCACTAACATATGGAAGCTTTATACATCCTAATGTTTGATGCATGAAGCTTCTTCTGGGCTAGACAGCGTGGAAACACCATTAGGTCTCTCTCTCTCTCATTGGCTGTTGTGGTTCAACCCAGAAAGTACTGACTTAATGACTTTCAAATGTCAGAACTCCCTGATCTCAAGGTTTTTATTAAAGCGGTCAAACAACGTGTTCTCTCTCTCAAAGAGTCCCATCTCGTCAATAGTACCCATCTCTTCTTTTTAACCAAAGGAAAATTCAACATTTGGTCAAGGGACAGTGAAATAGTGTTAAGATAACACACACACATACCCAGGGTTTGTGGGGTAGTAGCAGTGTGTTAATAGCGACTGTCAAGCTCTTCTTGATCTACACACAACCTCCCCCCCCCCACCCCCACACACGCAGCCATTTATCAGTCATAATTCAGTGTGTGTGTGTCTGTCTGTTTATAGAAAGAGAATTACAGTAATGAGAGCTCTGTGTCAGCAGCTCCTCCCATCTCCCCTCAGTCTGCTGATTACAGCCCATTTAGATAGTTAGCACACACAGAGACACACACACACATACATACGCATTATCAGATCAGCTGACCAACCAATGACCCTTTCATTAATTAACCCTGCCATTTCTTTAGCTTTCTTGGTAAGCTTTCTCATCCCCTCATACCCAACACACATGCCGCCAAATCCAACAAGCGACACACATATTTAGAAAAGCATCCCGCCTCCCCACCATTCATCCTTACACACACACACACATGCACACGGCAGCACTAATCCCTTCCCTCCGTCTCTTTCCTGCTGTCTAATCCAACATCCATCAGAATCCAGCCACCTTCTCCGCAGACAAAATACACACGACTAAGCCCTGCTATTTCTGGACAACTGTTATTTGTGTGTGAAGATAATTGGAGACTTACATGTGTATAAGTGTGTGTAAAGCACATGCATCAACTTAGGAGTTTGTCAGTGTGTCTGGTGCTGGCTCTTTGGGTGTTCAGGTCATATACTCCCGGCAGCATTAATAGTGTACAAGAGGCTCTGATTACATTTAGTTGCCTGAACTCAGATGTGATCAGAGCTTGGCCTGTCCGCCGTACGACTAAACAAGGCCACTGTTAATCCCACTGACTGCTATCTGAGCGGACCTTTCCAAAACTGCCGGCAACAGACTTTTTTAGGTTTACATCTGGAAACTAACTTCTGAAGGCCTTATTCAGACTGCCAGTTCAAGGTGTAATATTTACGCATCACCCCTGTGACAAGCAGCTTTCATCATGAATGTCTTGGGGGCGTAATGGGGAGAACTGGTGTTATTGGTACAGTTTGTGTGCATGTTAGGGCTGCTCGATTATTCCTAATTACGATTATTTTAACTGATATTGAGATCACAATTATTAAATATTTACTCTTGCAACATTAACATCCGCATTACACGCATTTATTGAACTTACACACTATTAATACTAACATTCTGAACTCTTTGAATAAATGAAAACAAATACGTCAGAAATCTCTAAATACAGTATATATAATAATAATAAACAAAAATAATTTAACAATGTTTTAGAGGTAGTGGAGATTGAATCTTGTGGCCAAAATATAGCAACAAACACTAAACTTTTACTCCACAACACGGCATGCATCACAATAATCGTTTCATTTTGATGATCTTGTTTTCACGACCGTAGGAAGCCAAAATTGAAATTGAAACTCGATTAATTACCCAGCCCTAGTGCATGTCTGACTATGTGTGTGGAGTACCCTCTGTATGTTTACATGCCATGCTCTCTCCTGCTTGCGTCCTCTGCAACGCAATTTGAAGTCACAGACTGGAACACCAATACTACACTGTGGCAGAATTAACATGAATGACGGCAGAGCTTCCTTGCGGCACTGTTGCGGAATGGCTCTCTGAAAAGGGCATTAGAGTTGCACCATTATGGAAAGAGTCATGTGGGTTAGCTTTGCTGCTTGTCATGTTAAAGGATGACTGTTTATCACTATATGGTGGTTTCATGACATGAAAGTAGAAGATCATGAGAAGCCGGCACACATGACAGGGCTCTGTGGCTAACGCGATACACACAAACACTGAAATATAATCAATTTAACCAAGTGCCAGCTTAATGTTATCATTAGCCCTTTTCAGAGTGCGATTCCGAGACAGCGCCATAACAAACCTCTGCCGACATTACGTCTTTGTACTTTCATATTGATTCTGAACAGTGTTATATTGGTGTTATTTGTAACGCTGTATGCTGACAGTCCGTCTAGTCAACAGTTTTCTGTAGTAGATGCTCAAATGTGGCTTGTTCAAAATCAAAGTAGTGTTGTAATTGCTTTATTTCTAAAACATATTGTGTCAACAATACCAATTATCAGCAAGCAACACCAGTCAGTTAAATTTACAGGTTCATGGTAACCACTAACCAGACAGGTTAAATTAACATTTGACAGATTTGAGAAAAGATGTCTGATATCACACTGTTCCAATTATGACTAAGACTAACCCATGGGTACAGTATCAGTTCTTGATTGTAGTCATGAGCACAACTACACAGCAGTTTAATACAATGCTTACACCAGCCTGCAAGGTTAGCTGTTGCAGATCCAGGTAAAGGAAAGGTAAACAGGACTTTCCTAGAACCCTAATCTGGGCCTGCTTAAACAGCATGCGGTGGTAAAATACAAATGGAATCACAAGCTCACTCTTGCTTCCAATCAGGTTCTTAATCTCATCATTCATTCATTGTTTATCCTTCTAGCTGGCTCCAAGTACCACAGCTTGGTGAGAGGGCGATGCTCCAGCTATTTTGTAACATGAGGAGTTAGCCTGAACGGCTGCCAGAGGCGCTGATCACACCGTCTCTACAAACAGATCCAGGGGTAACTCGTGATTACTGAGCGGCTTGATTAGTCTATCCCGTTCAAAGAATGGTGAAAAGGATATCTGCAAAAAAAGTTTCAAAACTAGTGCCAGACTGATAAGCATGGGTTTTTCATTCTCCACCCCTGACACATATACAGATATCCAGGCCAGTAGGGGACGGCTGTGGCTCAGTTGGTAGACTGTGTCCTTGGGCAAGACACTTAACATGCATTGCTCCCGCTGCTTCGGTGGCGGTGTATGAATGGATTACTCTCTGATGTACGTCGCTTTGGATAAAAGCGTCTGCTAAGTGAATTGTAACATCATCAAGTCCTAGAGTGTGATGCTCCTTTTTTTTGTAGATGAAAAGGAGAAATATTCTACATAAAGAGATGGGAGAAACACCCTCATTCTGCTGTCCTATTCCTGATTCTTTATCTATACAAGCACAAGTTGACAATTCATCCCAATATAATCTAGTCTAGTAGGAATAGACAAAAAAACATGGTATTCTCATTGAAAGTTTCAACAATGAATGTGTTAACCTGCAACAAAAAGGTGCATAAAGGTCTTGTTTACACACTGCATTAACATCTCTCCTCCATGATCAGATTACCAGCAGTCTTTATAACAGCCGTGATGCTAGGTGTGAAAATACCCTAATGTTTCCTGAGGACTCATTGAGATCCGATCACTCAGGGCGCCGTCACACTGGTAATCTGTAACGTGCCTAAGCACGCTTCACCCATAAAGCCTGTTTCGTTTGACCAGTGTGACTGCTCCGTGCCGTGCTCGAGCACCGTGCACTTCCTTGGCCATGGCACGCTTAGGAGAGGTGTGCTTTGGCACAGTACAGTTAATGCACGAGCACAAGCACGCGGGTAAATAACGTTGACAGCCTTTATTATGAAGAAATCCGGAGTGTTCTGTCTGTATCTGACTAAAATGACTCAAAGTAAAGACAAAAAGTAAAAGTCATGTTCTCCGTGTTGTTCTCTGATGTGCGGACGATGAGCTGTATTACGATGTTATGTAGCCTACCAGAGGTAACCATGCCTAGGCTTGGTTTGTCCGGGAGCAGTGTGACCGCAGGCCGTCCAGGCCAGCGGGGGAATGGGTAGGGGGGCAATCGTGCTTCAGCACGGCACAGTATGGATTGCCAGTGTGACCGCGCCCTCAGGCTGCATACAAAGGAGGATGGGGACGGTAGTTGGGGTTTGGTAGTGTGAACACTTTGCCCCCTCAAGTGACATCTTCTGCGATAACACTGTTGAGATATCTGAGAACAATGCTCCCTCCCAAAAGGTGAAAACGATGACACATTTGGTCATTGCAAACGTACATTATGTACGCAGGCTGATTTGCATATGCAGCAGGAAAGCGTGATCCAAACCCAGGTGGTCTCTGGAGACATATTAATACACACATGCACGCGCACACAAACACACACACACTTGTGTATTCAGGGAAGCAGCAGTAGCCACAGGGGTTGGAGTGGCTGCAGACAAGGCTGCTGTACAAAAGAAGTTTGAAGTGGGACAGAAATAGAGGGAGGGGAGATTTTGGCAGACTGAATGAAAGCAGGATGAGAAGAGAAGAGTGTGTTGGGGGGGTCCTGTGTAGTGGTGCCACAAGAACATAAACGGGAGAGGGAGAAAGAGAAGCCTGGACTCCAAACATCCAGCCCAAATCCCACATTCAAAGACTGTGCACATTCCTGCACATCAAGCACACCAAACAGTTATGCTTAGAAAGAAGAGACACCTGAATATAACCCCTATGGTCGCGTAAGCTGAGCCAAGAAAGTAAGTCAAAACATCACATAGCTTTGTGTTATCGTACAGATTGAGTGTGTATGTAAATGTGTGTGCATGTACATCATGAGACAACAAGAGAAGGCAAACATTGAACATGTGCCAACTTTTGATAAGACTTAATGCACACACATCTTACAGCAACCTACAGATCAATCAAAATACATCAAAAGTGCACATGCCTGGTAAATGACTCAGTGAATGGTGAGGATGTACATATGGAGCATGAACGGATCGTCACTGTTTGTACCGCCTGAGCAGTACAAACCACTGTGCTGTGTTTTGGCATCTGACAAGCCTTCAGATTTATGGATTTATTTACTCAACTAGCCTTTCTTGATTGACTCTCTCACCTTTACCTGAAGGAACACACCTTACAAACACATCTCCTACACCATGATTTCAAACACAGTGTTGAGTGTCAATTTGAATTCTAAGTATAACCAGCAGACAAACTGTAAATAACACTATGAAAACCCACCTGTGATACTGGGTCTGTAGGAACTGAAACTCCTCCTTGATGCGGTCCAGAGTTTCTGGGTAGGTAAGTTTCAGTGACTGAGGTGCCCCCGATGCTGCTGCAGCTGCTGCTGCTGCGGCTGCCACCACTGAAGCGGAGGAACCCGGAGGTGGCTGAAGAGGCGCCTAAGAGGACAAAAGAGACAGTTTTAATATTTGACTCAGAAGATAATTGATATGACAAAAAATAAATAAACAACATCCAGTTTCATTTCGAATTGTATAAAAAAAACCTATTCTATGGTACCAGAGGTGATGATGCCACATTAAATGCACTTAATTTAAGAAATAAATGTGCTGATCTGCATCTTTATAAAGCATCACAAAATGACTACAGGAGCATAGACTGTAAATATTGTACAGGAGGCAAAGGTGCACATTACTCATGTATCTCCATGCATGCCTGTGTGTAACTATTGTCAGGGGTTGTGTATTTCAGACATGCTGTCACTGCAAGCAGAGCCAGATGTGAATGGGTCACTGAGGCTTGGATGGGAAAAAGGAGAGCTGCAAGAGCTTCTGAGCCAAACGCACACACTTTGTTTAATCACAAGCCTGAGTAGAAAACAGAAATAAAAAACAGACAGAATGCTTGGAGGGACAAAAATGTGGGAAAAAAGGACCCCATCTTGGCTAAAGACCCCTCCCAACCCATGCTTAGTCTGCCATCTCTGCAGGGTTCAGAGCAATTAGGAGACTACAACCATAGGGGTAATGCTGCAGGACAGGCAGACAAAAGGGGGCTGAGAGCCGGACTAGCAGGGAGGTGGGGGCTGTCCGTCTGTCAGTTTATACGACTCTCTGTCAGAATAACAGAGTGAAGGGGCCAACGGGGCAGCCGGTTCACAGGCCTCCCTATGGTCAAGTACCACGGTGAGGTTAAGTGATAGTAACATACTGTATTTTCCTCCAAGAGAGGGCTGAGTTTTAGTATGTTGGCTTGTGAGAGTCTACAGTCTTTAAAAAAAGATTGGATTCAAAAAAGTGATTGAATGTTTAAAGAAAGAGGGAGGAATAAGGGAGGACATGATTTAATTTGACTCCTACACTCAAATAAAGGAATCATGGCATGGTTTATTGCTAAGTTTTCATGTTATGTAGTTGATAGTAATCAAAAGGTCCATTTTTTCGAACAGTATGTATTTATATCACTAAGAATCAACTTCAACCTGTTGATGTGTTTTAAAATGATAATTTAAGATGTATGACTTTTTTTATATATATATATGGCCAGCCATCAGAAGAACAAGAATCACTTTTAGAGATTGGGTCACATACTATTGAATAGAATCGTGTAGAAGAGAAAATGACATAGTCAGCTTTCACCATCTTGTCTCAGAGCGACGTGTGGCCTGAATGAGACAGGTCAGAAACATCTGCATTCATCCTCTTCAAACTGTCATCAGTGTACGTACCGGTTTTATTAGTGCAGTAGATTTAGCATCACACAAATATCGTATTAATGATAAAATCCACTCACTGCTTACTTCTTCATGAAGTCATCTTGCTAGCTAAATTACACATGGTGTCAATTAACTGTTTCACTCATCAGCAAAAAAATACCCCATAACTGACTAAAGCAAGTCGGTAAAGTGCATCTATAAAAACAGTATTAAAAATCGATCTAGATTGTAAGATTTTTCAGGTACTGTGTAAGTAGGATTGTTTGACCTGTTATTTCTCAACACTTTACAGTCAATTCAAACAGTACACTTGTTCGACTTCATCTGTTTTTTGTGTTTCTTTACAATTTGCTCGACCATTTTTATCACGTGAAAAAGGAATATAGGTATCTTTGTTTACAGTTTTTTCTGAACAATTTCTGCTTTAAAGTTATGAGATGTGCATATAGGTGCAGAGGTGCTTTAAAGAATTTCTTCCTTCCACCATTTAGTTCTGAGACAACACAACCAGTAAGGACAACACAGGTGAAAAAAAGAACAATCTGCTCAGCTTTACAGCTCATCAAACGATAAACATATAACATGTGGGTATCACTGAATGACAGAGCAATCATAAATATGGATTTAAAAAAAATGTTGTTAACATCAACAATGTCTGTCATGCATTATAATGATTGTTTAATGAATCACTTAATCGCAACATCACTCAACTCTAAATCCAAAAAGAATGCTATGTGGAAGTTGTTTAAAAGCGCTTTTTTCTTTTCTTTTAATCTGGCAGATCAAGAGTGAGGCATGCCAACAGCACATAGAGTCCATACACGCACATGTTAGGAGACACATATGTTCACATGTGTGAGCGTGAGATTTATCGAGTGTGAGAAAGAGCTTTAAAAAAGGTGTTTCAGCAGGTGGAACATTATCAAAAAAGAGAAAAGAAAAAAGTGATGAAAGGAGAATGTGGCGAGAGAAGACAGAGTGGGAGATTTGAATAGACAATACATGTTCAATAAATAAAAAGAGGTAAACTAAAGGATGGAAAATAGAAATGAGAGATAATGTGGGTAGTCTACCGAGTGAGGAAGTTGAAAAATAACAAGGGAGAGGACATGAGAACATACATTTAAAAGGAGATGGAAAATGGAGAAGAAGAGGTGGAAAGAAAGAAAGGGAACAAGGGAGAGGAGAAGAGAAGAGAGGGAGGGAGGGAAAAGAAGAAAAAAAAGAAGATAGGAGAGGGGCTGTGGCCTCATTGTTCCTCTTTCTAACAAGCTGCTCTCAATCTGTCGGCCAGATCTCCTCCTAGAGCCCAGACAACCACACACACCCCTTTTCCTTACACAAAATCCAACTATAACACACACATGCAGACTCTCACAGACATACACACACATTTTGTACATACACCGGCCCCTTTTCTTACACAAAATCCCATGATTAAACACACACACACACATACACACAGTCTCCCCTCCTCCTCCTCCACAGGACACACACGGAGCAATTACTCTTCTCAGGCAAATAACAAGCACCAAGGCCATTTTAGAGGAGGATGAAAGTAGAAATAAAGCAAGGACTATCTTTATTCTATCTTGTTTTTATCATCCTGCCCCTCCCTCTTCCCCTCTTTCACACTTTTTTTGTGTTAACTGATACAGTCATGTCTCCAGAGGACAGGTGGGAGGAGAAGGAGCATCTTTCTCAGAAATGGATGCAGGAATGAGGCCAAAGAGTTGGTGTATTTACTCATGTTCAAGAGAAAAAAATGAATCTCTTTTTTTTTTTTTTTTTTAAGGTAAAGGAAACCACTGTCTGTCTGCTGGCTCAGTCATCAGACCCTTACGCACAACTTCAGTCTGCTGGTTTGGATAGTTGATTCACACCAGACTATACTGGACCCATGAGACTGATGCTGTCTCCGAATCACAGGCAGAGCAGAGATCCTATCCCAGCACACATAACCTGTCTCCTCCTTTAAACCGCTGTATGTGTCTGTCCAAAAGTTCTGATCTGGCAAACAGCTGAGCAGACTTTAAAGCGAGAAGTCAGGTCATGGAGCTGGCCTGGTGACCTCTGGGAATAGATCTAGGCTTGGAGACTTACCCACATAATCCTACTACACACAGTTATTCCCTCCCGCACAGTCGTGTCCTGGCTCGAAAGCTAACAAGAGGCATGCTGTCTGCCCTTGAATATAACTTACATAGGCTGAAAATCACTGTCACACAATTATAGGCTGGGACTTACAAACAGCCGTGAAGTCAGGTTCTATAATACTGAGAAAGGATTGCATAAGGTTGGACTACATTAAGAGGAAAAGCCTTTATCTGATATGATTGGAGATCATCTGATTACTCAACCATTTGAATAAATCGGTGGGGAGGCCCCAAGCAGCTTGCTGAGGTTAGGCTGTGATGTGTTTTGTTCCAGACAACCAGCTGTGAAAGCTATAGGCTAAAGTTAGACATTTAAAGCAACCTATTACAAAAGCTCAATGAGGAAAGCCCTGAAGTGACCCCGTCAAATCAGATGCATAGGTGTGCACACACAAGTTTGCACTTGTGTTGCTCTTCACTAATCCTGCCCTGGAAGGTCTAAGTCAATTGCAATGATTAAATGAGGACCTGGTGATGATTGGATGAGAGCAGGGGCGTGAACAGGTTATCTTTGGGAACAGAAATATATTTTAATCAGACCGCACATCCCTTTAGTGGGATGGGATGGGATAGGATAGGAAACAATCCAATTAGGCCATTGTTCCAAACACACTTATTGGTGGAAAAGGGCTGAACACCAGCCACACAACTGGGCTACAAGGGCAGCTACATAACAGGCCAGTCCCCACACATGCATTAGAGCCGAGGTCAAATGCAACAAAATATATGAATGCAAAGTCATGACCACAAATGCACTAATGGATGCACAATGAAAGTTTGTGCAGAACAACAGTGTTCCTGGCAAACATTAAACTTTGGTGTGAAGGGACCATTAACATTGTGGCATTCCCTGAATGAATTCATTCCGGTTTTCATTTAAGTTACCTCTAATTACACCGCAAGCTACAAACCACTATGACCTCACATCCTCGCTCCAAACCCAAACCCACAGATGAGAGTACATAGCCACATGAGTCCACTACAAACGCAAAAGGGATGTGTGCAGGCAGTTTCCCACAAATATTTACAAGCACACATGCTCTTTATTGTGTTTGCACATGACTGTGGCTGTGCGTCAATATATATGGAAATCCACAAGATGTGTCTCAATCCTCACAGGCCACACTGACCCACAATGATACATAATCTGCTAATGGATCTGAAATGGGCCATCAGAGTTATACAAGGTTGTGTGACCATAAGAATATGACATTCACTTAAAAGAAACACTCCTCTGTGTCATTTTGGTCCAGCCTTGGGGATGAGGAGGGGAATAGATTTCTCCTGGATGACCTCAAACACTTTACGTATGTTTGGGTAGTATCAAAAATTAAAATCCCTTCAAGTTTTATTTTCAAACGTTTCTCATTTCCTGCTTGTAGTGAAATAGTTGAAGTTGGTGAGATTAGTAGAAGGTCATGGTTTGGGCTCATATAATCAGTCATGTTGAATGTACCTGCCTCTTCCCTTCAAGGACCTACTTGTATCCTTACTTGGCTCATGCTTGATGGCAAGGGCAGTTGCTCTGAGCATTTAATATGGCCTTGGACAGATTACCATTGAAGTAACCTGAAAGACTGTTGCTTCTGAGATAGTTAATTAAGGCTACCTGCCTTGATTTTCATAGAAATACATAAGAGTGTTTGAGAAGGCAGATGAAAACTGTTCCACTACTCTGTTATGAGAAGTTGTGTTGTTTTGTACTGCTGTATTGTTTTTCATTACCAATACTGAAACACTGATTGTGCCCAGCTTCACCAAAGAATCCAGCAGGAAACAGGGTTATAGTCTTTAAAACATTCGCCTTTCAAAAAATGCCAATCTATAGCCATGATAGGGGATCTAATAGAGTGGAGTTTGAGCTAAATGCTAACTTTTGCATTGTGAAGCCCTTTTCAAAGTGCGATTCCACAACAGTGATGTAACAAAGCTACACTGTCATTCTGCTCTGTAAATTCAGTGATTACGCAACAGCATAATATTGTCGTGCCAGCCTCGGAATTCACATTGCGTTACGGCGGTGCAGAAGCAGAGAAACAGTGGGAGCTCCACATACACACACACACACAGACAGACAGCAACACACACACACAGTGCTGTTCTCACCTGCTGGCTCAGCTGATCCCCTCTCGCCCCTGTAACACCTTTGTGACTATGATGGTGGCACAGAGGTGGGATCACTCCATCACACCTCCACGACATTCATAGTGGAGAACGGGTGTCACAGGGCCACACATTCAGCACCTTGAACAAGTAATCTGAATAGGCCTTAACATGCTTACAAGGACAATAATCTTGTGAGTTATTTGTCAGCATACAGAACAGACATATAGTACAGCTGTCGCTAATCATTACTAAAAATATCTGGAAAAATTCATGTAGACTGTCCCTGAAATCTTGCTGAGTTGCTTATTCACACACCCTCATAGTTGGAGGCTGTCCCTGTTGAATGGAGGGGGGAAAGAGTCTGATGCTATGATGACAATTTAAGCTTTTACACCTAAGCATATCAGTGTAGTTCTAAAAACAAACAGTTAAAACAAAATACTGCAGAAAAACAGACTGGTCAACAGAAAACATATTTAAGCAGTTTCATTTTGTGAACGAAGGTCCACCAGTTGAATGACAGTCACATGACACGTCGTGATACGTATCATGGGGTTGTGGGAAAAACCCAGCCTTAGTTCACACACGCAATTCACTTTTAGGAAGTTTTCAGGAGTTGTGTGCATAAGTGAAGAGGACTTAATAGTGGCAGTAGAACATGTCTGCAATCACAAAAGTCTGTAGGTTTCATCTTCTTGGAACCATGCAAGTATGAACAATTTATGTGCCAATTGCTGTAGTAGCTGTTGAATTATTTTGCAGTTTAAATCCAAATGTATGCCTGCTGGAGGCACATTGGAATATTCAAGGTATCACCAAAGTCATAAGGATTCATCATCCGGCCACATAAATGTCTATAAAAAAAGTGTAATCTTAAAGCAGCTAACAGTGGAGATATTTTAGTAAACAGTATTTTGACTAACTCATCACCATCTCTCCAACTGTATCACTACCATGGCTAATATAACAATTTCTGAAAATCTATAATTCATTTTTCTATTTGTTTGATCGTGACTCTAACTGTCTCCTTGAGCTGGGAAGATGCTGTGCTGCTGCCTCCCTTCATACAGCTCAGCCCATTAGTCAGGCCACTAATTATACTGCTTACCCACATAGTCGATCATCAGCGTAAACACCCACCGAGCTCCCTCTCTTTCCCTCTCTCATCTGAGTACCACCAAGGACGCGGTGACAGTAGGTCTAACCCAGAATAGAATTCCTCTGTGTATCTTTGTGTATCCACCCACACATGCCTAAAACACACCTCACCATCTCTGAGGACCGTGAAACATGTCAATACGCCATCCTGCCTCACAAACATTTGAAGTCAAAGCTCCTTATGTCAAATTATTCAAACAGTACTGTCAACAATCAGTGGTGATTTTCATTGTTAAAGCAGATTGTGGTGGGAAAGAAAAGACACGGGTTCAACCCCCCCTCACTGAACATCAAGTGGCTATCTGCCCAGCTCTGCGCTGGAGAAACATGCTGGTAATCTCACAATGATTCCTGCACTTAGACGGGAGGAGCTGCTAGGCACCTGTTTCATTAGCACCACACATCTTTCTTCCTCAGTTTTCTCCCCCAACCCCCTCCACCTCCTCATTCTTCTCTCCTTCCTCCCGCAAGCCTCGTTATTCAAATTTCCCTGCTGTCAGCCCACATTAGCAAAGCGCCACAGTTTGCCTGTCAGCTGGCTTAATTGCTGGAGGTGCCTTCTTTTATTAGGTAACCCCCTCCGCTCGTTTGTTCTTTCCACCGAGACATAGCTCCACAACAGCTGCTTGTGTAAACCTGCGATCCCCTCAGCCTCCTTTCCTTCATTTTCTTCTGCCTTTTCTTTGTCTCGCTCCATCTAATCGGTGGCTGGGAAATGCTGGCAAGCTCCTGATCGATAGCCACTTTCACCACTGGACAACAGTGGTGATAAAGAGCTAAAAGCATGCTAGGACTGGGGAAGAGGAGGCTTGCTTTATGCTAGCTCTGAGGATGAGAGGAGAAGGATCTCAGTCACTTGTTCAGAATACTCTCCCTACAACATGAGGAGCAACTAGATACAGGGAATGAGACTCAGACCAAGGTCACACTTAGCAGTATTTAACACACGTTTGCCCACTTTCAATGATTTATTAGAATTCTAGATTATGTCCTACAGCCCCTGAAATCCTTAAATCCAACCAGGTCACAGTAGAGATTAAGAAGCTCAACTGTAAACTGCGTTAAATCCAAATTCACTTTGCCTTAAAATCAGATTGATGGCAACCAATTATGGATTTTAAGAAAGCATGGTATATCGAGTAGCATTCTGCATACAACTTAGTGTTCAGAATAGAATAATGGATATGATTGGTGACATTCAATGATGTGTACATTGATAGTAATCAGGGCCTTTATGGTGTGAAGATAAAAATCACAAGAAGGGGTTTATAGAAATATTTATACACATTAGTAATGTAATACTTTGATTTGTGATACTGTATTCTTTTTTTTTCATCCATTTTTTAAACATAGTTTAAGTGTTTTTTCCAGACAGTAAAAAATATCATGTTTGAGTTAGTGACTTTGACAAATTCTTCCTCATAGCTTTAAGCCAGGATACAGCCCAGGTAGAACATAACTGATTGACTATACGAGAATCATGATGACATTTAAGAGATCCGTTTTACATTTCACATATTTTTTACCTATCACCTTTTTCAATTACCTTGGTCAAGTTTACCCACCCAGAAAACCCTTCCCCCAGCACAGGGCATAGTTCAGGTTTAAATGGTGGGAATAACTTATTGATATCTTGATGTGAATTCTGAGCTTCTTATTCTCTGGTGTCTTCAATCACTGATTGATAATTGTGTAAACTTCTCAATATCTGGCCAACCGGTGAGAGAAATATATTACATTATGAAATGTATGTCTTTTTTGTTTAAATGGGTCAGGCAATAACATTATAAGTGTCATGACAGGATGTAATTTTGAGTTTAATACAATTTGATATATGTTTTCTTCTTTCCCATTTCTGTTATATGTTATGTGTCTGCAGCTATGGCCCGATATGAACTAAGACAGCTAGACCTGCCATGTCCTGTTCACTTCTCAGCTGGTCTACTGTGGTTGGCAAGATCGCAAAATCATCTGTGCACAAATATGGGCACGAAGCATTTTTAAGAACATCTCTATGTAATGTTCATGCAATGTGGACACAAGGGTCTCATTACATCTGTGGTGCAAATTGCAAGAGGCAAAAATGATATTTTGTTTGTTTTTAATCATACATAGATGATGTTCCTTATGAATATGTGTATTCTAAAAGGTAAATCTTGTCACCCAAGGTCAAAATGATAACAAAGTTTATATTTATCCCTTGACGGCAGGAGTCCTGCTGTTTTACAGCCTCTTGTTATTTTACGCTTATTCTGTGTTAACGTTTTTTTGCACCAATGCATCAAATCAAATTCCTTGTATATTGAAACATACCTGGCAATAAACCTGATTCTAATTCCGATTTTATTACATGAACAATCATGAAAATCTGTCACAAGAAGCGATAAAGATGCAAAAAGCTGTGAAAGGATATACTACCTAACAGAAGGGAACAAAGTTGCTTGGTTACAAGAATAATGAAAATGCGTTTGTAGTTGAAGAATTTGTAATTTTCATTTGATTGAAACAAGCTACATTTTCATTACAATGTGGGCCACAGGTTTATGTAATATATGGGTCACATCCTTCACAGCAGTCAAGTAGCCAGTGATGACAGGTTACTACCAGCCCAGCGTTTCAGAGATTAAACAGTTTGCCGGGTGGAGTGGTCCTTCACTGCGAGGTGCAAACAAGAGCCAGTGAGGGCCAGAGACTTTCCCAGGACGGGTGTCTCACAGGGTCTTGTTGAGATCTGTGGAGGGTTGAAACGAAACAGGGAGCGCATGGCCTAAACATTCCACCCAGGCCTGCCACAGTCTGCTCCTCTCGCCCCGGGACGCCTGCCCATACATTAAGATGTGGTTTGGAGCTCTCACAGGAACACAGCTAGGAGAGGCTGGATGAGAGGGATTGGGTTTACAGTGCAAACCACAGAGCCACAGTCTCCCTCCTGCCCTGCCTTCCTGCAGTCAGCTCCACTACACACAAAGCTGCTGATGTGAATATGTATGATGCTTGTGTGTGTGTGCTGTATGTTTGGTTATAGGGGATCTCACATTATTGGTTTAATGGAAGATAATAACGTCACAATGCAAACAAATTAAAACAACATCTTTTTGGGTCATTTCTTGCATGAATGAGTTGGGGGAATTAATTTAGATTGGTGTCCACACATTTGCATGAACTCATACGTCAGTGTAGTTAATCTGTGTTTCAATGCGTTGGACATGAATGTGAAAACACAGTCAGGGGTGGGGTGCAGGGTGGCATGGCTAAGGGATGTAGATGAGGGTTAGACAAATGAGCAGGTCTTAATTGATACTTCACACAGCTGGAGGACCAGTGTTTATGTATTTCAGTCAGCTCAAAAGCTCTCCACCTAACCCGACTAAAACAAATTACAGCCATGCAGCTTGAAAATTGCTCAAAACCCGTTGCACCTAAAAAAAATTGAATATTGACTTCTTCTCTTATTCCAGACACATTAGAAGTGTTAAGTAATGGACTTCTGGTTGTGGTTGGATCTTAAAAGAGGCACAGCTCCTTGCTTCAATAAATCAAATCAGTAAATCATGGGATTGGTTCATGATGATTCAAGAGAACTTAAAAACAAAAGCAGATTTTTTTTCTCTACACAAGTGGCACTTGAGAAGGGCAGTCCATTGAGTAAAGGTGTCAACAAGCCAAGTTGACTCACCCCCCTCTTTCTCCCTCTCCCTTATGTGAGTAAGGGACAAACACACACTTCATCATCTGGGTCAACTCCACAACGGTATGGAAATAGAAGGAAACTCCATGTTTCTGAACTGGTGTTGGCCACCAAGGACACGAGATTCACACACAAAGATACTCAGCAGAGTTGAACGCTGTTAAAGCACGGGGGTTTGCTTCATTAAACTAATAATGACAGCAACATGCCTGACCTTCATACATTACACGGGGCGTTAATACAGAATAAGCTTATTTTTTAATCACGTTTTCTCCACAACAGACTCCCCGGAAATGCAATATGCAAGGATGGCAAACCCCACCATCGGTTTTCTACTTTGTTGTACACATTTAATACGCTTTAAAATCCATCCAGCTTTTATTGTAGACACGTTTAAATTAAAGTTTGAAATAGCCTACAAGACATTTACCTTGCGTGCATACGGTTACATAGCAACGTAGCCTACTTACCGGTGGTCGGTTTTGAGGAAACATTGTAGCCGCCGACTTGTGTGTCTCCGTGTACGTTTTTTGTCCTTCTTCTTTCTCCCCTTTGGGCCGGAAAGCTTCGTCGAAAAATACGAGCAGCCAATGTACTATTGTTGGTCTCAGAGAGGCATTTGGCCCGCTTTCAAAGGTAATGGCAAAGCGAGTCTCGGATAGCTCATTCCTTGCTTCAAGACTCCTTTGTTCTGGGTGATATCTCCAGCCCCAAACCGCACCGCGCTCGACGTGTAGTAAGGACGGGGAAGAGGAGAGGAGAAACACCCGGTCCGAGGAGGGAGCTTTCTTTCCAAGTCCTCAACTTCGCGATTCCTGCGATTATAATATCGCAAATGGTTTCCCTCTCCGATTTTCCTCGCCTTGTGTAGCATAAAGGCCAATGAGATGGGGGGAAAATGTGGTTAGCTTGTGGCTTCAGAGACGGACACACCGCCGGCACATTCAATGCAGCCACAGCCTCTTTTGTCTCGCTCGTTGGCCTGCACTCTTTTCACACAACACTCCCAGTCCCTCTCTTCTCTCACTCCCCCTTCTCTAAATCTCAATGGGACATAACATATGAGGAGCTTTCTTCAAGGAGGGGGTAGAGCTAAATAGAAGGTTTTACCTACTTCTCCCCCCCCCACACTTTGTTTTGCCCAAATTAATAACCAAATGTTCATTTTTGTCTGGAGAAAAAAAAAATCCAATTTGCCTTTGAAAGTTTAAATACTGGGCTAAAAAGACAATGCTGTTCTTCAAAAAGCCTGATGATATTTGCAAAGAATATGTTATTTTCTAATCGTAATTAGCTTCGTCCTCATGAAGTCATGTAAAAGAAAAATGATCCTCACAATTAACACATTTTAATTTTATAAAAAAGTGCAGAATTTTCTTGAGAAACAAGGGATTCAGAGGATGTGTTCAGTGATTGAATGAGATCTCCACGTGGGGCTCAGCCTCGGCACAGTAAACACTGGTAAAATGAGCCAATGGGAGCCGAGGACACCCACGTGGGGGTGTACTGACCGTTTGCTGATTGGACGGCACAGGTAGCACAACGCTTCGCACGTCAATCAAGCCCGCTACAATCGCTCTGCGAGGTTAACCCTTTCCTTGGTACAGGCTGTGATTGGGGGG